>NC_090777.1:16130000-16430000 GCF_040054535.1 Antennarius striatus | reverse complement strand
GAGAGAGAGAGAGAGAGAGAGAGAGAGAGAGAGAGAGCACCCTGACTGCATGACCTGACCCGGTTATGTAAACAAAATAAGTGTAGTGAAAGCAATGCACAACAGGGGACACTACTTAATGAGCAATGGCATATAAAGAGAGACACAATGATGGTGTGTGTGTGAGTGTGTGTGTGTGTGTGTGTGTGTGTGTGTGTGTGTGTGTGTGTGTGTGTGTGTGTGTGTGAGTGTGTGTGTGTGCGTGTGTGTGTGTGTGTGTGTGTATTCTAAATGACCTGCATGCTTGTTCCACGTTTGATTTTTAATTGGACAGATTTCTCAGTGAGCTCAGCAAATTAAAAAGGCAACCATCACGACACATGTAACACTTAACCATCCCACCGTGCTCCCTCCACCTCCACCTCCTCCCCTTCTGTCCTGTCTCCTTCTCATCGCCTCTCTCTCTTAGTCAACCGCTCTCCTACTGCTTCTCTCTCTGGTGTCTCTCTGATGGTCTCTTTACATTGCTGACCTCAATAGAAACGGCAGTATGAAGCAGGAATACGCTGCCAGAAACAATATACCTCAACTGATAAGAGGCATCTGTTCCATGCTGATAAAATGCTGGATTTGTTACAGTTGCAGCCAAAAAGACATCCAGTGAGCAGTTACTTCTTTCATGTTGTTTGAGACGTCAGATTAACAGGTTTTTGTTATGCCTGGTTACCCAACAAATTATTAAAATTGTTCTTAATCTTATTTACTTTTTATATCTTTTTCTCTCTGCTGGGTCATTTTGTTCCACTGCACATTTAAAATATATTTTAGGCATCAGGGTTAAGTTAAGCATGATGGAAGTGTACACGTAGAAATAGCATAAAGACAAGGCTTCTAGGCTGGAAAATATAAAATATGAATTATGGATTTTTACACACTTAAAGTGCTTCAATTATAGAAGGAATGTTTTCAGAAATATGTTCTCTTTTTGCTAGCACAAATAGTTTTTCTACTTGATGGAAAAGGACCAGTGAGAAATTTCAATGAGGCCAGAAGACAAGTGACAAAAACACAATTTAACCTGAGTCCTCTGGTTTGTGAAAGGAGCATCATCAGCGCCACATCAGCACCATGAATTTCCTCTTAACATGACTTATTTCCCATTTGTTCTTCTAGACAGAAATTTCCTGCTCTGTCTGCGTGCTCAAAACAGCAGTGTTTTTGCTGTGAGTAAGTGTGAGAACAACAGCCCCACTAGTCACTCCAGAAGCACAACAGCACACAGAAATATAGACCGATCAATCTGCAATGCCAAAAAATAAATTTAAAAAATCATTTCTGAAAACATCACAGAACAGATTTTTACTCTAGCATCTTTCATCTATTCACTTAGGAAGACGGAAGTAGTAAAATTCTCTTATTACACTTCACTCTAACTACAGACAGGAAGTTAATGCCAATAAAATGAGAGGAACCTTCATGGAAACTCATTAAAAAAAAACTACTGAAGGTGGAACAGATGGAATAATGCCGATACAAACATGAACAAAATGTATATGTGAGTGTGAAATGGTTAATCACTCATTACAGATATGTCATTCCTCTTTAATCTGTTAATTATATACACATTATACACTAGTTAATACTCCTCCTCCTTCTAAGCTCTTCCCCCTTCAATTCTCTGTGTTTTTTCATTTCTTTCTCCTCCGTAGTGCCGCCATGTCACCCTCTCCTTCACATGGACAGTCATACCAACCAGCCTGATGCTGTTTGTGAACTGTGAGTTTCATATGTGTTAGAATGACACAGATGTGTGACACGGATACTGATGCTGCACAGCAAACACTGAAGGGTTGGGGTTAAATGTTCACACCAAATCAATCGATCAGCATTGTTCTACACCCAACTTTAAAAACAAATAAGCTCCATTATCAAATGAAATAAATGATAAAACAATGTCAATACATTTATTCATTCATTTTCCTACCGCTTCATCCGCTTGCGCGGGTCGCGGGGAGCTGGAGCCTATCCCAGCTGGCATACGGCACGAGGCGGAGCTACACAGAGACATACAAACACACACACACACACTCACTCCCACGGGCAATTTGGAACGGCCAATTAACTTGAAATGCATGTGTTTGGAGGTGGGAGGAAGCCGGAGAACCCGGATGAATCTCAACATCTCCACCATGAAAAGGTGTTTTTTTACGCACACTGGCAGCATTTACAGCACTGAGCATTAGCAGCAGTCGCACCATATGCTCACCCATTAACTGATCTCCAGCTTTATTTAACCCCAGTCTGATTCTTCATTTATGTTACTTCTGATTCTAATAGTTTGAGTCAGTCTAACATTAGCATATATACCTGGAATTCAATGCATTCCTTTGTTTTTTTGGAATAATTCCAGGAAATGACAAAACTGTTATGCATCATTTTTTTCATAGTCTTACAGAAACACAACCCCGGATGCCACTGTACTGAGTAGAGCTCATGTTAAGTGTGAAAAGTTTACTTTTACATCCAGCAGTTACTGTCAAAACAGGGTCAACACGTCCTGTCCATCAGGTTGATGGGAGTCATCACTGGACCTTAACTCATGAATCCACAGCGGTCTTTAAATGGTCTCAATTAGTTTTCTTGTAAGTTTTACCAATAAGAGTCAAGAGACTCAACTGTAAATGCCTGAGTGTGAGAACCAAAACAAGCTAAAAGTAGCTAAAAAAACACCAAAGCTGTAGAAAGCTGAGTGTACATTTCCTGTTGAAGTACACTTGCTAGACCACAGAAATGTTTTATTGTTAATGTGTTTTGATCCAGTGAAAATTCATCACTGCTCATGGCTGCATGGTACAGATGAATCAACACACATCTGGAATCGACAAGAGAACAGTTCAACTCACCTCCATGAACATAGTTGTATAGTGTGCAGTCAGATGGGCCCACCAAATGGATCAGAGTGGATTGACTGAACCCAACTGTGTATTGTTCTGCAACAAAGATTGAACACACACAACAAAAGAAGTGTAAAAAAAAATTGGCATGATAAAACCTGTCCGTGTGTGTTTCGTACAAACACAACACACAACAATCCTCTGAATGCTGTGGCTCTCATGAAGTCTGGTAAACTGGCCATTGTGGACGTGACGGAGTAACAATTGCAAAAAAGAGAATAGGTTGAGAAGGCAGTGCTCATTTTGGTGAGAAGAGTGTTTTCTGATCCGTCTCACAATCGTTTTCCTGAATATGAGCTTTTACCTTCAGGTAGACGTTATAGAACTAGTCGTTGCAAAAACAACCGTTTTAAATGATCTTTTATTCCAGCCTCTATTGCGCTTTTAAATGACAAGAACGTGGTTCGAAGCTCCAGTTAGTTGTTCTCATGTACTTTTGGTCCCTCGTATTATTACAGTGCTTAGCATTTTATTAAATTTATATTTACTTCTATTTCTATTAGACCTGTGGTCCTGTTTTATGTTTTATGTTATTGTGATTACGCACTTTATTTTGTTTCACTAATTTGCTTGGTTCTTGTATTTTTGGCATTGATTGAGGACAGTGATATCTTCTCGGTTGGGCAGTTTTGTCTCTTTTATGTATTTACAATGCTGCTATTTTTGTATTGTCTTGTATGTTTTAATACTTTGATGCTGATTAAGTGCACCTTGCCCAAGACAAATTTCTCCATTTGGGATGATAAAGTATATCTTATCTTATCTCATCTTATCTTATCTTATCTTAGGTTAATAACAGTGACTAAAAATATTTACAGGGAAAATATATACCATTTATTTTACCAAGGATTCATTATTATTATTATTATTATTATTATTATTATTATTATTATTATTATTATTATTATTATTATTATTATTATTACAAATGCTTAAAACCAATCAAATCATACATATCATCAAAGGTGTAGACAACATTTAATTTTGCGCTGAATATTCTCCTCTTATTAGAACCAACATTACAGTAAATGTTACAGTAATTCACACTAAATCACACACCTGGATTGGGCAGAGGTGGCAGGACCTCCTCAATCCTTGCTTTGGTCTCCATTCTCTCCAGCTTCTGAGCCTCGTAGCGCTCTCTGCCCACCTCCTGTTGTTCTACACTGGCATACTGCAGACAGAACATACAGTATGAGCAGCAGACAGACTGGTCAAGACGTTATTAGAGCAGCTATGTCGGAATGCAGGACAAGAGAAAGGGACTTTTTATACAGATGAAGGTGAATATTTTTATCGTAGCCAGACGGCCTCTCTAATGGAGTTCCTGTTATTGATCTGTGGTCTGTGGGAAGCGCTGAAGGTGAACCATGTCCATGATGATTAGAACATTTACCTTGATTGGTGGCACCTCCATGATCTTGTTGACATTCTTCAGGGAACAGGGGACATACCATAGTGCCGCCTTGTTGGCCAGCTTTTTGTTACCTGCACTCAAAAAGAGAAGTTTTGAATCCCTGAACCAAAAAATATCAGACTTTATGAGCCGCTTCAATCAAATCCAATGGTGTATTTTCCTGAGTTTTGAGACTGTTCAACATTCATCAAGATAATTCAGCATGTTTTTTAATTCAAAACAACAATGGAAGAAACCATTTTGACAAATCTGTTGTCAAAACTGACTCTTTTATTAACAGCCCAATAAAGGCCAGTCCATTGTTAGACAAATCCAAACATGCTGTCTGAAGATTAGCATTTCATCTACAGATAAAGGAGCAGAAGACAAGTAAGGTCTTTGTTAAAAGATAATCATTCATGTCTGTTCAGAAAAATAAATGCTTGTTTGATAAACTCAACTTTTTTGCATTTTTATGTTGTGATTGTATGATGGTAACACAATGGACACTCAATCTGCAAATATTAAATAACATTTAGCTTTTATCTGTCAGGTTTTGTCTTCTGTAGTTGAAAGGCATCCACTTAAGAATTTGTATGACATCTGACGGTTATCAATTTCTGTGTAACTGTCCTTGAGTCCTGTTTAAACAACTACACTATGGAAACAACTATCGATCAATTTTTTCATTCTAACAATAATTAATATTAGCAAACAATCCTCATTATCTTAGTAGTTAGCACTCCTTACGAACAACAGTATGACTAGTTTATTTGTACGCCTTGGAAACAAGTTCCGTCACTTTAACATTTTATCGAGCGGTCGTCCTCCCCGATGAATCCCTAAATAAACGCGGCTCCATCATCAGTGAGTTCAGCGTACGTGTGACTATGAAACGTGTTGGTGGTAAGAAGCTTTAGCATTAGTTTTGCCTTCCTACAGAAAGTTAAGAAACAAGAGATCAGGAACCTAAAGTCTTGGAAATCACATCTCACAGCAATCAGGCAGAGAGGTTGCCATAGTGATATGTGTTCTATTCTTCCTACACTTGTCTCTTAATTCAGTAACAGAGAGAGAGAGAGGGGGCCTATTTTGAGGTTGTGTTGTTAAAGCACACAAGGGAGGCTCACAGATTAAAGACAGTAGAGGGCCAGCAGGTTCAAATGAAATCAGTGTGTTGGGGTGTTATGGCCTGTTATGTGCAGCTTCACTGTCTGATGAGATTATTAATTCTTTCTGGGTAATAGTTCTTACATTCACATTCATTTATTTGATGCAGTGGAATCAAATTACAGATTCAACTGGTCTGAGAGAAATTAGGATTTTTAATCATTACTTGTAAGTATTGTTACAGCAAAGACATAAAAATTTAAAACTGCATCGCAGGTTTTGTATTTACATGGTCATAAAATAGGACACAAAATATTTTTTTAGAAAATTGTAATTAATGTAAAAATCAGATGGAGACTTTGCATAAGAAAATATGAAGTTGAGAGAAGAGAATGGGAACAGAGGCTTATGGCAAGCCACTCCTGGGGAATAAAATTTGCATTTCACACTCGAGTTAAAACCATGCAGACAGCCGGGCTACGTTGCTATGCCGACTGCGGTTCTTTCCTCCTTCCCTCATTGGCTCTCATGCCTGCCATTAACCAGGAAGTTCCTCACAGGAGATAGCCGTATTTACATATCCTTGACTCTACTAAGACTGAGTGACTCCAGACTATTACTACTATTATTAGCTCCTGCTGGACCTTTTGAGTGAACTGTTTAGGAAGGAAGGAGGGAGGAGGAGGAGGAGGGAGGAGGAGGAGGAGGAGTGGGTGGAGCTCTGGAATTAAACAGTTATTTAAGAACGATTCCCAGTCCAACTAATGGCCTTTATGGCCATAATGTGACCAGGGAGCTGGCTTTGAATTTCAAAGCCAATGTTTGACTATCTTCTCGCATTACCTTCAAGGTTATGTCTGCAAAAACAGCACAACTTACTAATAAATATTTATCTGGATTTAATTTATCCTGGTTGTGTTGGAAATTCTATTCAATGATGAAGAATGGATCGCTCGTGTGTTGCCATATGCTAGAACTGCATTCAGTCACAAAAGAAACCTCTCCAGAAGGAGGAAAAATAAATGTCTTACTTAGTACCATTATTAAATTACAGTATTTTCTGCACTTTAAGGAGCACTGGACTGTAAGGCGCACCTTCAACAAATAGTCCATTATAAAAAGTTTTCATATATGAGGCGCACTGGATTATAAGGCGCACCTTCAATGAATGGCCTATTCAAAAACTTTTCACCAGAATCAGGCGCACCGCATTATTAGGCACATAGAATGCAAACTACTGTAGTGGCTGAGGTTGGATTATAAACTGTTGAACTGCGCTAAAGGGATTGCATTCACGACTCTGCAGCCTTTTCTTAAATTTCAAGAGCCAAGTCAGTGCTAGCCAAAGGTGCCTGGCATGCTCAATCGATTCGCAAAAGTGGTTGACACCTGAAACAGCAGGTAAATGTGGGGGTGAGGCAGTACAACCTAGACGTGTACATTCTGTCTAGGCTGCTGACCAGATAGGCAACAGCGTGGGGGTTGAGGTTATAGCTGAGAGCTGAGAACTCATCAGAGAACTCATCTTCAATGGCCTATTCTAAAAAATTTTCATAAATAAGACGCACTGGATTATAAGGCGCACTGTCGGTTTTTGAGAAAATTAAAGGCTTTTGGATGCACCTTAAAGTGCAGAAAATACTGTAGTGAGTAAGAAGGGTTTGGCTGTAATCCACCTTGAACACAATCTCCATAAATCTCCTCTATCAAATGTCTACATTTGGTTGTATTATGCTTTATAAGCTGATTTTGTTTGTGGGGGGGGGGGTTATTCACTTGGTTGCAACTTTTGAGCAAGGAGCTCCTTGACTGTTAAAGGGCACCAGTGAAACACTGATGATAGCTGAGACAAATAACACCTGGCACTGGTAAGTATATTCATGGAATATGGCATATGGGTTCAGCAATGCTTTAAGTGCATGCATGTGCAAGAAGACACCTGCAAGAGGATAGATGCTGCCCATCAGGAAATCAAATTAGCATCACTGTTTCTGCAGAATTCATTCATGTCAGCAAAGACAAAGCATTTTAGTCCAGACAGTTATAAGACATAATGACATAGGAGACTACAGTCTCATGATAAATCAAGTTCATATGATTTTCTCAGATCCAGCAAATCAAGTATCAAAACAAACAGCACCAGTTGGTGTTGTGATGCAGGCAAATACACACCTTGTGCTTCTGAATGATATGATGGGCAGCAGGACTCCCAAACACAGTGCTCTGTCATATTTATTATAAATCTGAGCCTTTCACGGCACTGATTTGAGCGTTCAGGATTGTTGAGGGTGAAATGCATTGGTTCAGCTCTCCATTGTTCTGGAAATTTCCGAAATTCACATCAAATACTACGAAATGTCCCAAATCCCAGTGTGCACCATAGATTGTTAATCTTTCATCTTGTTGTTCATTTCATCCTCTTCTGTCCTCCCTGATCCACAATCTTTCTCTTTCTTTTCATTCATTTCATGCACTTCAAGCTGCTCCCTTGATTTATTTCAGTTTCTTACTCGTTCACCCCTCTGCTCTTGCCTGTGACTCTCACCCACTTTCTTCCTGCTTTCTATGCTACTCACTGAAGAGACTTTTCCAGGCTCAGACATAGAGCAAAAAGGATTGTTCCTATTGTTTGATCCCCTTGATCAAAACTACAGATTTTTCACTTCACTGAGCCAAGTCTACATAATGTTTAAGTATCCTACAGCCCCACAGTGGAACTTCAGAGACTAATTTGAATAGATAAAGTCATGTCCTCAGCAGAAGTTTGGGTTGGAGCATTTTCAATAAAAAGGAGGAACTAGTTTTAAATGTAAGTGTTATAGTACATTTCAACTATGCAACTATAATGGTGTCTGCATTGTTAACAAACACCATTACCTTCAGGAAATGCTTCTGTTCTCCAAAAGTTGAGTCAGTGTTATATTTCACATTAATGGTCTGATTTGAACATGTTTTTTTCTTTGCAGATGATTGACTGCATGAAAAATTTGAAAAAGAAATACCATATATAAATAAATATTACATTCTTTCAAAATACCTGATTGGTGTACAATAGGAATAATATCAATCATAACAGAATATAAAACCTACATCCATTAAAGAACAATATTTTTGTGCATGTAAGTAAGTGTGATTTGATTTGATATATTGGACATCATTGGGATGTTGTGTTTCGAATATTAAATCATCACAGCTCAGACCCAGACACGAGTCAGACAGGGTTTGAAGTTCATTGATTAAATTGGCAGAAAGTCCAACACTTTAAGATGAGAAGAAACATCGACAGAAGACTGACAGGGCAAACACAGACAATGGAAACAGCAGGCAAAGGAAAGAGGAGACGACGAGAACAAGGTGAAGAAGATCAGCTCACACAGGAGAAAAACTTTAAAAGGAAATACAGAACAAGAGAGAGGAAAATGTGAATGAAGACACCAGAAGAGGGAGAACAAGCATGGAAGACAGACACTAAAACAGACCCAGGGGAGCTGAATGGGCAAAATACAGGATTGACGAAACAGGTGATTTGTCAACAGAGGAACGTGACAGACAAATAAAATTGCAAAATAAATGTAAAATATCTGAATAAGAATAAACAAGAGGTGCTAAATAAATAAGGAAATACTGTAAACCAGAAAATATTTGGCAAAAATCCAAAACTGTTCTGTGGCTGTTGATAACTCACATTATTATCAGTATGGACAGGTAGCATTCTTTCTGTACATGTAGTTTTGTGACACACCAGGATTATGTAGTATTTGCCACGCATAATTTAAGCCTCAACCCACGATGCATCATTCACACCCCTGTCTTTGTCTGCATGTGTGTATGTGTGTGTGTGTGTGTGCGTGTGTGTGTGTGTGTGTGTGCGTGCGCATGCGCGTGCGCGTGCATGTGTGTGTGAAAGAGGCGTTATCTGTGCATGCTGTGTTTATGCAAAAATGAGCATGACTGTGCATGTGATCCAGGCATTATTACCTTCTGTTCAGTTATGTTTGTGTAGCTGCAGATTTCTGTACATGCATGTTTGTAAATACCCAATACGGGAGAAGAGACTGTGTGATTATAAATGTGCGTATGCATGAGTTTACATGATACTGTGTGCTTCGTAACATTTCTTTATACACGTTTTGGTGCAAATCTGCATGGCCAATGTGTGTGGGTCTGCGTATGTTAATGCACATGTGTGCGTGCGTGTGTGTGTGTGTGTGTGTGTGTGTGTGTGTGTGTGTGTGTGTGTGTGTGTGTGTGTGTGTGTGTGTGTGTGTGTGTGTGTGTGTGCGTGCGTGCGTGCGTGCGTGCGTGCGTGCGTGCGTGCGTGCGCGTGCGTGCGTGCGTGCGTGTGTGTGTGTGTGTGTGTGTGTGTTATTGCGCATGTGCAATCCCCCGAGCAGGCACAATCATCACGGCTCGTGCCCACAGTATGCAGCTTTCCCCTGGGGGGCAATGACTGAGGCCTGCCTGATGAGATGCTGCCTGACTGACTGTGGAACCTGGATCCTTGCCTCCTCCCCCAACACACACACACACACACACACACACATACACAAGCATACATACACATACGTGAAATTAACACGAATGCATTAATACTAAGACAACACATGCACACAAAGCATAATGTACTTACTGCCGCTTAACACAAGGGGCATGCATGTCCTTACACACAAAGCTGAAAAATGCATACTGTTGCACAAACAAAGAAATATAAGCAGAAACCACATCTACCAGTCTACAGTCAAACAACAACAATTCTTCTTCTGTGTTCCTGTTCAAGCCATCCTTCCATTTTTCCCTGTAATGTAGATGGTTAAACCATCTCTCCCTCGACGTGAGACTACTTCAGAAACAGAGGGAGTCTGTGTGTTCAGTGTGCACGTGAATGGGTGTGAGAATGTCCAAGCGTCTGACTATCAGGCTCCGTGTGCATGCAGGCTGTCCTTTCACAACTGCGCGTGTGTATGTGTGTATGTGTGTGTCAGTATGTGTTAAGTATGCGCATGCATCTTGTTGGAGCATGTGTGCAGGTACATCCACTTGGCATCCGTGTCTGCCTGGTCTACAATGTGTGAGGCCTGATGCTAAGTCGACATGACAGAAGCAAATAATGTCTGCTCCCGTTATCTTCTCTTCCCCCTCTGCCCGCAGGAGCCTTTTAAAGGGCCAAATACTGATGAAATCACACACACAAACTCATGCAATCACATCCATGAATACAGTATAGACACATGCAATTGCTGTCATTATATTCTGCTGTACGTGTGCACGTATACACAATTGTGCATCTAAATGGAACGTATGAAAAGAAAGGTACAAATCTATTGTAACCCATCTCAGTTATTGACATCTAAATGAGCTCCTGCACAAATTTTCCTTCTAAAAACTGGACATTCATACAAACATTAATGCAATCATTGGCTTACATTTCTCTCAGATCTAAATCAAAATGAACCCATATTAAAAAAATGAAACTTAACTATGTATATGCATAATACACATTTATATACATTAACACAAATGTACCTTTTTGTAGCTACAGTATGAATTCATAGATCAGCATCATGTTATCTTCCCACCGGCTCTCCTTTCAATCTGATCTCAGGACGTTCAATAAATGTTTCACTCTAGTGAATAATAATCTTTACATTTATTTGTTATGTAAGTTAAGTTGCCACATGAAACTGTTATATACAGTGTGAATCAGGATAACACCACAGTCATTATATATAATTTGGCAAGTCCCATCACAGATGTTGTATGTGGATCACACAGCCTCCAGAGAGCTGCACAAATCTACACCCACACTGACACAGAACCAGCCTCCCGACTGTTGGACTCCATGCACACAGCTGTGCTGTTCTTACCATGACCAATCCTCACAACAACTCATGACCCAATCAGTTCATTAAGTGACCAGTACCTCTTTTTTTATTTTACCCCGCAATAGTTTAGAAATCTTTACTGATTTCAAAAGATAAGTTATGTTATGCTGTGTCGTGTCATGTCGTGTTGTTTTGTTTTGTGTATAGCATCAAGTGATGCACTGAGTGTTTTCATTCCTTCAGCTTCCTTCCTGTTGTCCCTTCCTCGGGGTCCTTCCTGACAGGTCATGCCCTTCAGAGGGCTGTCTATATTAATGCCTGCATGTATAAGTGATCTCCACCAGTCATCACACATCTCTGCCTCCGCCTTTATCAACCAGCTCCGAACCCAGCAACCAGCCAACCAACCGGTATAAGGCTGTTGCTAGGGCAACGGCTGTCTAGGGGATACTTCTTTTGTTTCTCACACCTCCATTCCTTCATTCTTCTCTCTGTCTTTTCTGTAGACTCAGTCTTTTTTGTGCTGTCATTCTGTCTCTGTTATCTTTTTGCCCATCAATACGTCTGTCTGTCTCCCTCCTCACCTGTGACTCAGTACCTGTCTTTTTTTCTTTCTGTGTTGTACAGTCTGCTCTGATGCTGAGACACTTTCTCACCAAAAGTTCATTAATAAAGTGAAATTAAATGAACTTTTCTTTATGACATATTAAAAATCTCTACATAAATAATGTGGGTATCAACGATTCTTTTCCACTTTCAGGTCATGCACTTACTTTGTTTTGGATTACTAATAATTGATGCAGTCTATGTGTTGTGCTCAAAAATGCTGCTATATTGTTTCTGGATGGTGTGTGTAGCCCTGATATTGTTTTAATTGCTTGTGTGCACAGCACACATGAAAAATGTGCATATTCTAATAATAAACAAGACCTATAGAGTGCATTACTTGTCAGACCTATTCTAGGTGGGTCCCATTATCTTTTAGTGTCCATTCCCCTGTTCGTTTCAGGTCCAGTGTATGTGACTTATTGTGTGCTGCCCTCTACTGGTCGATCAACAGAACGTCAGCGACAGGTTGTCATATACTGTACAGTATTTCAAATGAATCAGGTCGCCTGAATTCAACGCACATCCCTCAGGGGATTGTACAACAAACGCAGTAGTTAATGACATCCTAAAGAGTAAATTATAATGTTTGATATATGCTATGGAGATAATCTGTCTGTCACATTGAAGAAATGTTTTCATGGGTATCAAAAAATAAATTTGAAGAAAAATCTGAAGGAGCAAGAATGTATAATTTGTCAGATTTGCTCTGGACAAGATGATAATCAATCAATCTAAAAATCTTGTTTGAATGGAAGAAAAAAATACTTCAAATTTGAATAAAGTTTGAAATATTAAATAACAGAACTGGCTATCATTCTAAATATAGATATAAAGTATGGGGTAGCTAGAATGTGTCATTGGAATGATAGGCACCAGACAAAAAAGATAAATATAGTAACATATCATTTTAGTGTCCATGGATAAAAACATTCATTACTACAGGAACAGTATTTGTTCCTATATATGAGAACTGGTGCAAAAAAATGATGGTGTAAGAAAGAAATTAGGCAGAGAAATCATATTTACAGAAAGGGTTGTTGAAATCTTCTCCTTTCTTAACTTCTGTGTTCTAAAACTGTTAATCTACAACTATGTTAATAACAGAGCGCCACTTGAACTTTATCTCCCTCGTCTGTCCCAAGTTTAGCAAAGACAACAAACCATTTAAATGATTTGCCTAGAGTGTCAGTTCAGCTCTTAACCCGTTGAAATGTGAAGTGTTGTAAAAGTAACTAAGGATGAGCCTGAGCGTATTGTGAGATTACAAAGCAACATCACCTGTCAGGATGTTCTCGGCCATGACATTGACCTGCACCTCCAGTGAGTGTTTGGAAGTGTAAGTAATGTCAGCGCTGACGTGGAGGACCTCGCCAATGAACACGGGAGCGAGGAACTCCGTCTTCTCCACCCGGACCAGGGCGGCCATACAGGAGTCCTGGAGGGGAGAGACAAATATAATGTGGCAAATATTTTACCTACAATGATCACATTCAATACAGAAAGGAGCTTTTAATGGAACAATGACTATTATCTTGTAACCAGAGCATAAAGCAACAGGATTACCGGGTTTCTAGACATATTCAATTGTTAGTATTTGTTTACCCTGTTAAACTGTCAATTTCTAACTGACTGAGATACTTTAAATTTAAAATACTCCTGTCTGGCCTGTTTAAAGGATGTCGACTGAGTGAATAGACAGTGGTGACTTTGATAAACTAGCAGCTTAAATTGAGCTAATGCTATTTATCGTCTTGACAAGATAAAGCCTTCAATCATCTCACACCTCTAGAAGGGTTAAATGTCCTTTTGTACAAATGTTAAAGTTTGATCAGTCAAAGACAATGATTCAGTAAAATTAATTGAAGAAGCCTTTACATAGTAGATCGGAAAGATAGGCCTACGTTTATTTGTACATTTCTGGTTTCCTGCTCACACCATAGAGAATCTTTTTAGGTGATTTACAGGATGCTCATCCATTTAAAAATTGCCCCTGAGAAGGAGGAAGTTTTTAGATGATATCGAAGATTTTTTGTACTGTTGTTTATTTTAATCATGGTTTATTGAACATTAGTGTACTTATATGACATTCAGTTACCTCACCGGTACCCAAACTTGTTTCTTTAAAACAGCGAAATGAAAAAATAGCAAAATAAAATGTATATTTGAAATATTTTCATATAAATTTAATCTGGGAGGTAAGTCTGAGCAGTTTTGAAACCGCTGATGCAGATGTTCTTTAAATTTCAGGGTGGAGGTAGATACTGACCATTTCATCTGTGATCTAATACACACATGAAGCTTCAATCCCTTCATTCTTGTGCAGAATGAAGAACGTCTAGCACGAAACAAATGTTTTATTTTACTTATTGTGTGTGTGTGATGGCCAGCCACACACGGTAACATCCACACCTCAACACTAGTACATTTTTATTTTGCAGTCACAAGCCTCAATATTAAACATATAATTTCATACACTCCGTACTGTATTTCAGTTTTCATATTTTTCAGTATTACATCTGGGCACTGACCGTTCAAATTATGTTTGTATTAACATTTGTTTCCTTTCTTTTGAGTAACCTGGAATTTTATTTCTGGTGCAGCAAAGGCGTGGCCGAGGGCTCAGATAGGCTGCTGCCAGCCTTATTGGACTGTACCACTATGTCATGAAGGGTATCCGGGGATTTACATTCAATTTTGGCCAGTTAAGAATATAGTGACTATTTCATTTCCCCCTCTGTATTAATTTTTAGTTTGACCAAACTCGTAATTAAGTTCCTCTTTTTGATTGTTTGGGAGGTCAATTTTGTTCTGTTATGTCTATTCACTTGCTTCAGTTCTGAGTTTGTTTGGAGTTTAGTTATATTTAGTTGGCCTCTTTTACTACTTCATTTAGTTAAACTCTTTTGTTAAATGTTTTTCTTTATGGAAAATTAAAAGAAAAAGCCCATTTTGGAACAAAAAATCTCTTGTGTCCTTCTGCCTTACTGCTTGGTTCCTGACAGTGTGTCTGAAATGAATCTTAAAAGAAGATAAAGAGAAAGGACTTAAGGATCTTTGTTTAACCACATTGTTATAACACATCAGGAGTCGGTTGAAGGTTTCTTACCCCGTTCTGTGTGTTGCAGTGTCGTGTGCCAACAAGACATCCAGCTTCCTCAATCATCTTGAGGATGATCCCACCGTGGACATTGCCCGCAACGTTGGCATCATCTGGCCGCATGATCCTACAGAAGATTAGTTAGCATGGTGTTTAAGATTACAACACATTTTATCAGCATAAAAGACTTGTGGACATGCTGAAATAAAATGCAATTATCAACAAATGTGAAAACCTGATTGCTTCACTTTTACTTTTTGGCCTTTTGCAGATTTGGAATCTGTAGTATGTTGACACATCGTTCAGCAATGACTTGTATTCTTCTTAAAACATTCTTAAATGCTTCTTTTTAAAAATATATAACCAACAGCTTGGGCTGTGGAAAGCACATAGTAAACAGACAGTAAACTATCTTGTGTATGTTATAACCCAGGGGAAAACAACATAGTGTTGCTCTTAGTAAGAGACAGCATTAGGGAGTATTGGTCATTTTATTTATCCTGCGTATATCAAGCTTCAGTATACAGTCTATGAATACAGTTTATATTCTAATATAATCACTACACCATCTTCCCTACATCCACCCTACATCTCTGTGACAATCTGAACTACTTCTCAAAATTCATGTTCTTAAATGACTTCAATGTTTAAAAAAACACACGCACATTTTTTCATGTGTATGTCACAGACAAATGACCGGCTGAGATGAGCTCCGGTCCTGACATCTCCTCTGATTGGCCAACTTTGACAGGTTGAACATTCCTCCTCCATCGCCTCTCTTGTCTCCACTTCATCCGCTGCCTTGCCACGCTGAAGCTTAAAGGTATGCGTGTTTTCTCTCAGTCTCTCTAAAGGACTTCATATTGAAATGATCTCTTCATTCTAATATCCACAAACTTTGGAGCTGGAGTTGCTGCAGAGTGATTTCCTTAGAACTCGCCTTCCTGAGTCAGGACAGGTCAAACTGGTTCTCAACACATTTACTTATGAAAGTCGATAGAGATCAGTTTGACAGTTTTACACAAGACTTCTCTGGTACGTAGTTCAATATTTAGACACATGTAACTACGAGTCTTTCAGTGTGGTTTCTGCCAGAGTGACGAATCTGTTTTATGGTCACTATGTCTCATGCTGCAACTCAAAGAGAGGAGCTCTTGCAGCTTCGTCACTGCTGAATTGTTGATAGTACTTTTGTTCTGGACAAACAAACGCTGCAAATATTCCCATCAAGTATCTAAAAATACAAATATTTTGGCTGTATGTATCATTTACACCTAAAAATTTAATATTTTCCCTATAATATTTTTGACCAGTAATAAGAGTTGCACTATAGGACAGTTTGGAGTTCTGACAAAAATGACCCACAAGTCTTCTTTACACCTTTTGAAACAGATGCTGAACAACAAGTCTTTACCTGAGACAAGTAGAAAACGTCTGAGACAGCTTCAGAAAAATGTTTTCTGGTGTTGTTTCTATCCTAACTTCCAACAGTATCAAAGCACAGTGAATCACACGCAAATGAGTGGGTGGAGGAGAGTCTGCTCAGACACTTACAAACTGTATACTGTATTCCCAAACTTGTGCCACACAACTTAACCCCACATACACATGAGAACAGTCTCAAAAAGTCATGTGAAAAAAGGAAGCCTGAAACAACAATCAAGACTGCAACATCATCTTCAGAAGGGAACACAGAATGTGACTTGTTCAAGCATTTTATTGGTTGGACTGAAAGACTGGAGAAAGAGCTTCCATCGATACAGCTGGTGTTTCCCAGGGTGTTGCAACTTGTCAGCTGTTTAAATGAGACGTAAGCTGCTGAGGAAATACAAGACAAGAGAAGGAAGGAAGTGAAGCAAGTGAAGCTGGGTACAATGATCTTTGACTCTCCACTTCTCATTTCCGTACGTCAACAGATATTCCTCCGGCCCCCAGTATGTCAAGCTCCTGATAGTGATGACACTGAAATCGATGACACCACTCTCATTGGTCTGATGTGGATTAGTCTGTCTACAGATGGGAAATGGACCATCTGAAGACCTGGTGCAGTCAGAACAACCATGGTTCTTAACGCTGTGAAAGCAGCAGAGATGAATGCTGACAATCCTCCCCCATCCGCCCCCATCAGCCTGTATCTCCATGATCCACATCATGGAGTCCTTCCATTTCCTGGTAAGAACCACCTCCCAAGACATCAAACAGGAACTGAACGTCGACTTCTTCTCAGCAGGCTAAATACTGCCTGTGACGGCTCAGAAAGTTCAACTTGCAAAGTTCTACGGTGGGGCACTTTTGCACCTCCATCATCAAGTCAAGCTTCACCTCCTCCGTCACCATATGGGATGCTGCTGTCACTGCCGAAGGCCAAGGCAGATGGCAAAGTATTATCGCCTCAGTCAAAAGTTTTGCACTATCCAGACCTGCAGGACCCCGAGGCAGGTGGGAACAATTGTAGATGACAACTATAACCCTCTCCTTTTCTACCCACCTGCTACTGATCTCATCAACAGAGCATAGAAAACTGATTCATCACAATCACTCAATGCATTTGGACCATTGTTTTAAGCTGGCTCGTCACGGCACTTCTGGGGTTTTCCTTGTCGTTTTTGAGTCTCTTTATTTTTGTTGATTTAACTTCAGATATTCTGTGTGATTTCTATTACACATTATGTGGTGTTAAACAAACATGGTGCCAGTTTACTCTGCATGGCAAGGAACGAAAATTGAATTATTATTTTCATAAACAACAAACCATAACAGGATATTTTAAACACAAGACTGCATTTTTAAACCCTGTCAGCTTGGTTTCCCATTAAAGAGAGCACAAACCAAGCTTCCAGATAGTCAAACATTACTTAAAACACCTCCATAAATACCAGCATGTGATATGGTAACACAACACAACCACTGAATGAGGGGTAAGTCACGCTCAGTGTGGAGATAGATGGCGTGATCGGTACACAGCTCCACCAACCGATGGGGACAAGCGCGACAAACCCAACATACCACTGAGACGGGGCGCTGAATGGCGCACAGGATGTCCACACATGACTCATTGTTCTTCCACTGGTTGTCATCCAATAAACATTTAATCAGCAGCACGTGGCTTAGCGATCCCGAACGCACCAGCTATCTGTTAAACATTTCATTACCTTCACTATAAGATTTTTTTTTTTCATATTTTATATTTAGGTTCATGTTTAGGTTGCGTGACTGACGCGTATAATCGTGTCCGTCTGCCGGAGCTAACCGCGTTGAGGTCATCACAGCCGGCGTGCGTCATAGCGCAGGTCTGCGCCTCCACCGCCAGGCTGCTTATCCTGAAAACACGTTGTTTGATTTATTCCAAATAATCTGACATTAAATGTGTTCGAACACCGGTTGAACGCGGTGTTTCCACGCAGACAGCAGCGTTCTGTCTGTCACAAGAGAACATGGATCGGATTACCGGGGTGATCATCCTGTTAGCAGAAACGCCGGTAGCCGCGCTCGGTTTTGGACGTCGCTCAATAAACGCCCTATGAAGTGAGAGGTTTTTTTTTTTCTGTTAGGGTTAGGGTTAAGGAATTAACATCCTACCTGCACAACTGAACGGGGGAGGCTGCCTCTTGTGCCGCCATGGTGATGAGGATAACCTCTCTGTCGTTAGAGCACCACTGGAGGTATGATGTGAAGTGAAACCCGGCTACGCCATCCGGCTGACCGAGTCTGACTAATGACTCATTAAATAAAGGAATACTTCAACAGAAATGCAAAAACATGGAAAATATGAAATGTGGCTTTACTATGTATGCAAAAAAAAAAAAGGAATGTAAATGAATCGACTCGGGACAGGTTTGACTTAACCAACAGAATTTTAGTTTCCACGTCTGTATAAGAGCTTTCTATAGCAGGAAGAACCGAACCGATTCATTACTCATAACGGTCGGAGGAGGGCAGCAGAGACCGCCTTTACTCCATCACGCTTGCCTGCTGCGGCGCGTTTGACTGTGGCGATCGTTCATTACGCTCCTGTCCACTGTTTTATTTCTCCAAGTCCACTGAGGTCTTCAGCTGTTGATATTCTTTTTGTTGGAAGAATAGCACCTCAAAAAGGTGCCTTTTTTTTTTTAAATTGCGTATCCATCAAATGAACGTTTAAATAAAAACAAGACAAGATTTAACTACATCGTAGTTTTATTTTTAGTTATATAATATATATACACATTTATATTCACATCTGCTGTAAATAGCAAAAATAGCACATCCCAACAGAGAAACTTCAATTAACACATATTATGCATACAAAGTTCATCTGCTCAGACTCAAGACATAGAAGTCTGTCGTGCAGATTCATAAACACTGACCCTTAGGGTCTTACAGGGCTGTTTCAATGGCCCTTATTCACTTAGTCCTCGGAGAGGTCTAAATTATAACAGATACATACATGCAGATTTGGAATAAATACGACTGTCTACATTTGTCAACTTAAACAGGACAACGGACTCGTGCGTAAAAAGTAAGTATATAATACTCAACAAATACGATTTAACGATGAATTCTAACTTATCATCAACGTAAACGAGGTGATGAATCACTGCGTTTATTTACAAGCGATGCTTTCCGGATATGCATCCAACGTGAAACACTAGTTAACTCAATCTCTACCAGGGTCGCCACAGGACAGCGCCGACAGGCTGCAGGTCTGGCTGCGATCTGGTGGGAGCCATCGCTCCGCTGCTGCCACGGGACTGGCTGTCCAGTCTGGCGCCGACGCTGGATTTGATGTTTATAAGTCTTTTTTGAATAAGAGAAACGCCCGTGGAGCTCTGAGAGCAACAGTTCACACAGGTGGGGGTGAGGGTGGCAGACGTAGAGCGCCGAATGAAGTCTTTCACGCGTTGACGCGCGTCTTGATCCAGAGTCGTTTTGGGAAGCAGAGCCGAAACGCGTTGGAGACAGGCTCCGTATCCGTCTTTGTAGCTATTTGTGGATTCTGGAAAAGAATAAAAATATTAATTCTGTGCTTGAACGACAACTGCGAGTCCTCTGTACGGGTATTCATCTATTGCTCAGAACGTAATAAACAGATGGATAACTTACTTTTAGCGTTCCCGGGAGGGATGTCGCTCAGGAACCTCACAGTCATTTCCAGGATGTCGGCTTTCTCAAGTTTAGAGTAGCAAATCTGGGGGGGGGGGAAACAAAACATTAAAATCAAATGTTAATCACATGACTTACATGAACATTCAGGATTTTATCTGTATATATTGTATATAAATAACTTACCTTTCTGCCTGTGAGGGGAACGATGAGGTTTTTCAAGTGGTTCAGACTGTCGTTGATACGGGCGCGCCTTCTTTTTTCCAACATAGGCTTCATAATCTAAAAATCAAACAATTGATTTATGAATTCGTTACATTACTGACAAAACGAGGAATTTATGGCACAAAGCAAAATTTCTGAGCTTCACTCACCTTTCTGAGCTCATGGGCCTCCTTTCTTTTAGCCACAGTTTGCCTTGGAGAATATGATTGGAGAGATTCACAAGTCATGTTGGGAGACATTTTCAGAGTCCTCTTTATGTCGGAGAAGTGTCCAAAACAGAGGTCGAGAAGGATGTGTCTTCAACGGGCTGGAGCTGCGGTATTTATCCCGGTCTGTGGCGTCCACTTCCGTGCGTCACGGGTCCGCCCCCAAGCCAACACTAAACGATTTGAAATAGCCAAGCATTCGATGAAACCAATAGAAAACTCGAAAATATAGCAACATTGCCATCTGTCCTCTTCTATAATGAATGCGTAACAATTCCATTGTCTGTCTGTGTTGTGAGCCATAGATCAATCCAACCAAAAACTGCGTCGCGAAGCTGAAAATGGACGCAGAGAATCTTTAAATATTCACGCATCATACGTGAATCAAATCAAATCAAATCCTAACTCTGCAAGTCTTCCATTTACAAATTATTGTAAATTAACAACTCACAGACATACATACTCTTTTGGGGTTAATATTATATATAATATATTGTATGTAGAATACATAAATAAGTTTAGTTACCAGATAAAATCAATGTACTGCAGTGCAGAGGTGAACCAATTGTAAAATCTTGGTTATATTTATTTATTTTATTTTGTGTCCTATTAAACAAAAGAATACAATAAAATGCTTTCTCTATGATGGATTCTAGATTTAGTTGTTTGTTTACCTCACTTTTGAATATCGGATAGGTATTATTCTCTTTTATTGTGTGGTTTTTGTTTTGTTTTTTTATTGTTAAAGTTTGATAAAATACCTTTCAGACCAGATATACTTTGTAAATAAATATATTAACGCCACTAGCATTTGGGTGCAACACGTGTGTAACTCAGATAGGGGTCAGGCTTGCGTGAAGAAAAGTGTCCACAGAGTTATGGACTCTGAATCCAATCTCATACCCAAGCCACGCTACTTTCAAATAACAGCTGCTGTTAGGTTGTGACAACATGGGACGTTTTTTTTATTGCTCTGTCTGCCCAGGGGAGTGTCTACCTGTAGGATCTTTGTCCACAGCTGTCAACAGCTCGTTCAGGGCGGTGGGGGCAGTAACATGAGGGTCGGTAGGGCGCACTTATCAGTGATAACCGAAATATGTGAATAAGCCCGGACTTTAAGGAGTTTTATAACTATTTATTATATAGACTTGCCCACTTTATTCATTTACTCACCCAACCATAGTCCTCTGCCGCTGTGATGCTTTGTTTGTGGACGATGTCTGTGTAGGTTGTCAGTCATCCAGGTCATGGTTGTCCAAAGCTGTTTACATCAATCCACTGAACTTTAAGAAAGCTCTTGAAGACGTGTCGTCTCTCATCCAAGAGTCTTCTTCAGTCCAAGTCCATGTGGATTGATTTAAACAGCTTTGGATAGTTCGTTTGTGGACCCAAAACTGGAAAGACGTGACAACCCATCAAATACCACGGCACCTTGGGGAACCACGTGCGTTGCACGCGCCACGGCTACCAGATGGCCCTCTGTTACCGAGCTTTCACCCCTCTGCTCCTCACCCCCCATCCCTCTGCTCCACATCCTCCACTGCTCCCCAGCCCCCCACACCTCTTCTCCACATCCTCCACTGCTCCCCAGCCCCCCACACACACCTCTGCCCCACACCAGGATCCCGAGTGGCCAATCTCCGTGTTCCGTGGCTCGACCCCTTCATCCATGCGCGCGCATACACACCCTCACACCCGTTTGGTGCTTTTACATGTTTGCAAGCTCTTTTTCTATAACCTGAACTCGCATGACACATTATCTCCACGCTGGTTTGGCGTGGGTGCCCCATCTGTATGCTTCCTGAGTGTCTATGATGTTAGTGTACAACTGAAACAAACCCGTCTACAACCCCCCCCCCACCGCCCCCATTGAAGCTGCGCTACAATTGTCTCATCAGGCTTGACTCCTGGATAGTTTAGCGTCCAAGCCATCACAGGACGGTTGTTTATGAATATGATATAACTACAGGATACACACACACACCAAGCTCAATCTGTTCTTATTCTGAAAGATGTTTGTGTTGACGAGCAGACTGCATGACTAGTCTTTATTGTAGGCTTCTTTCTGAAAACGCACTTCATAGTGGGATGAGTATTTACAAAATAGATCATCCAAGTAGATTTCGATAACACGGACACTGAGTTAAAATGTATAATATTTAAAAATGGTGATGAAATATTACATTTGTCCAGTATAAGCTTTTTTTTTTTCCAGAATCATTCAGTCAATTTAATTTTTTCGCGTTTAACAGCGCGTTAGTCACCATTTGGAGGCTTTTCGGCATATTTCAAGGCAGATCTGTTTGTATTTAATTCATTAATTACCTTCTTTAATAAAAATTAAAGAACGTAAACAGAGTTTAAATGTGAAGGTGACCAACACGCAGACATCACCCATTGTTTCGGTTGGAACATGGGATGCCCTGAGGGTGACAGGCACACTTGCTGCACGCGTCCCTCACCGCCCCTCCTCTGGGATGGAGCGGTGAGGAGGAGGATGAGGGAGGGTTCTCCTCAGTTTTCCCCTTACGGTTAGAGTCCTCTTTTGTCTTTTCAAAAAAAATTCGGCGTCGGTATCCCATCTGTGCCACCGGATAACAAGTAGCCATTGTCTTGACACCGTCCCAACTCTTCATGGGAATTAAGAATCGCCAGTAAACTCTGGGATGAGAAGGAACACGGATGGAGCTGCAGCGTGATATGAGTTGGATGAAGACGAGAGCCTTCTGAATGTTTCCGTGCTCTCCAACAACCGAGAATAAACACCTATTTAACGTTTGGTCTCTGCACTTGACCCTCAGCAGGTCATGACTGAAAAATTGTATAAAATTATTGATATAAGATATAATATTTAGTACAAAATTATGTTTTTATAGCTGAATAAATAAAAACTATACATCTTCAGCGTTCACTGCAGTGATCCTCCCTTTGTTTGACTCGTTGTGTCTGGAAAGAAGTTCTCGTGCTTCAGGAATGAATCTAGTCTTTGTCGACAGTCTCTTGTCATTTGTTAATCTGATCCTTCATCATTACTTTATGTTCTGCTCAAATACATGATTACATTTCCTATATTTGTGACACTTTCTGTCTTACTGAGTGTAAAAAAACAATGAAAATATCACATTAGCCAAAAAAAGAGAGAAAAAATCACCATACAAGAGCATTTACACCAATTACAAGAGTGAAACAACTGTCTAATAGCAACCATATTTGACCACAGATGTATGAGGACTTCTACCAATATAACATGAAGTTTCATTTGAAGGTTTGAGGACAGCATCAATCTGAATTGTATATCTCTCACAGAGGACAGAGAATTATATTTCATCTGTACATTTGACGCAATTAATTTTTATCACATTAGTTCTCCAGTTTAGATGTACTTGATAATCAAATCCAACCACAGGATCTGTTGAAAATTACCAAATACAGTCTATTTATAGCCTCTCTCCTGCTCCAGAGCTTTGGTGCTCTGGTGATGAAATACATGAGACAGCCGGAGGGGAATGTAAAGCAATAAAATCATGCTTTGTCAATCACACTACTGTACTTTAATTTTTATTGTTTTATTGTTTTTACAGTTTACACAGTTTTTAAAACTAACAGAAAACTGCTCACACTTAGACGGTGTAGTCCATATGACTCCTAACAACTCATCGTCTTGGTGATTTTGTTTGTTTTGTGTGCTTGTTTGTTTTTCATATCTTGGTTCTCCACGCAGATAGAACTTGAAAAAGCCTCTTGGATGAGAGGTAAAACATCCTCAACCAACCTAAAGCAAGTCTAGTTGACTATTGTTTTGCTCTTCTCAAAGTACTAAAATTAAAGAATTTCTTTTTCTTCTTCTTCTCCTTTCAGCTTTTCCCTTCAGGGGTCATCACAGCGAATCAGTTTTCTCCATCTTACCCTGTCTTCTGCATGTTTTTCTCTCACACCAACTCTCACAAACATAGGAATTGTAATAATGTATTTGTAGAGAAGAACATATAGTAATGACGAAGGATCAGACGGACAAACGACAAGAGATTGTCGACAAAGACTAGATTCATTTCTGAAGCGCGCAAACTTCTTTCCAGACACAACGAGTAGGTCAAACAAAGGGAGGATCACTGCAGTGAACACTCACTGTACACTTCAACCTTCAAGTTTAGTAAAGCTGGGACATCTCCTTAAGACATTTTATTCATGTCCTCTTTCACTACATCCATAAACCTCCTCTTTGGTCTTCCTCTAGGCCTCCTGCCTGGCAGTACAAAACTCAGCATCCTTCTACCAAAATATTCACTATCTCTCCTCTGGACATGTCCAAACCATCTCAGTCTGGCCTCTCTGACTTTATCTCCAAAACCTCTAACATGTGCTGTCCCTCTGATGTACTCATTCCTGATCCTATCCATCCTGGTCACTCCCAGAGAGAACCTCAGCATCTTCATCTCTGCTACCTCCAGCTCTGTCTCCTGTCTTTTCTTCAGTGACACTGTCTCTAGACCAAACAACATCGCTGGTCTCACCACAGTTTTGTACACCTTTCCTTTCATTTTAGCTGAAACTCTTCTATCACACATCACACCTGACACTTTCCTCCACCTGTTCCATCCTGCCTGTATACGTGTCTTCACCTCTTTTCCTTCCTTCCTTTTCCTTCTTGATCTCTTCTCCCTGTAACCTCACTCTTCCACTTGGGTCCCTCTCATTCACACACATGTACTCTGTCTTACTGCGGCTAACCTTCATTCCTCTCCTTTCCAGGACAAACCTCCACCTCTCTAGCTTCTCCTCCACATGTTCCCTGCTCTCACTGCAGATCACAATGTTATCTGTAAATATCATTAGGGAGATTCCTGTCTAACCTCGTCTGTCAGCCTGTCCATCACCATAGCAAACAAGAAGGGGCTCAGAGCTGATCCCTGATGCAGTCCCACCTCCACCTTGAACTCCTCTGCCATCATGTCACTAATTTAACCTATCAAATTCTAGAATATTATATTAGATCAGCGGCTGTTTTGGGACAGCAACACTCATTATTGTTATTTTGTGGTCATGGTGTGATCATGAACTGAAAGCAAATGGAAACCCCATGTCCACTGTTTTTTTCATACTCAATGCTGCAGCATGAACTGCAAGGACCCCTCCCCCTCAAAAACCTGAATCTACACACTGGCCCTTCCTACAAAGACCATCTGGAACTATTAGAAGCAACATTTTGCTCACAAATTTACTAGTAATTTTTTATTTCAATGTGATTTCAAAGCATTGCTTCCGCTGGATATCCTGTAGCTTTTAATGCCATTGACTCCATTTTAACCAATTAGAGAATCGATCTAGCGTCTCTGACCTGATTCATGGTCAACGGCTTACAGAAATGAAAGAACATTTTAAGGAGAACTTAAGGAGAACTGGTCCTCTTTCTGAAAGCACTTCTTATAGCAAGATTACATCACTCAACAAATCAGGCGTACAAAGTATTCCTGGTTAATCTGTCACAACAAATCCTTTGATCGTTGCTCATATACACTCCACATTTGTCTTGCTGGTGTAAATATGGTGAATGTGGAAACCCACGTATTGTTCTTTCCGTTTCTCGGAGTATTTCTCTTCTTTCTGTGGAAGATCAATGAACCATGCCAGATGCTTTTTGGCCAGATGTTTATCCTTAGACTCAACCTTCCTTCTTGTTTCTGTCCCTTGTGTGCGTGTTGTCCTCTGTTTTTACTCCATGTCCTCCTGTTGCACATTTAATTATCCACAGATAACTTTATCATTCTTATTTATGATATTTGTCCATCGCGAAAGGAGAATCTATCTACATATTTCTTCCAATTTTATCTGTTAAAATGACTTTTTTGGATGATTTTTTTTTAAATATAAATAAAAGGTTTGTTGATCAAGGGTATTAGATGTAGTTTGTGAAATTCCTTGAAGTACATACTTGTTTTGCAGTATTAAACTATATCAATATAATTTACTTGAGGGATAGATAACATTTACATCCCTTTTAGTCATTTAGCAGGCGCCTTTATCCGAAGCGACTGAGAAATGCAGGCAAGCTACAATGCAACCGTAATTCCCACCTGTACCTATAGAAGTGCAGACAGAAGTTCCATTATGGGTCCACATAAAGAGAATATGATTAATTTTCCTGTCTCTAAGCATAGATTAAACCTAAAAAAGGTTTTTGTCTATGTGGCAGGAGTCACTGGTTTCATCAAGCACACTCTACTTGCTAAAGATAAGAGGGACGCCGGTAAATGTACCTCTAGTGATAGTGAGACAGGGACATTAAACTTTAAAACCCGTGTCATAGTTTTTTTTCTCATATCATTCTGTTTTTTGCATCTCTCATGAACGGTCAGTCTTAATTACCTGCTACCATGACCTGGGCCTGTAGGTGGAATCCACACGAGTTCTCATCACATAGATCCAACAGCAGCTCAGCAGCTCAGCTTTGTTGTTACATTGCTTTCAAATATAATCCCCTGTTCCTCCAGTTCATTCATGCTATTCAAAGATTTACCCTTTCATCATCTGTATGGTTTTTTTTAAATAGTTTGCCTGTTCGTAAAGAGACTTGGGGCTACTGTTAATTAAAACATCTGCACATCCCTACATGAGTAATGATATTGATTGTGTAACAGATCCCTGCTTAGTGCAGTTTTAAGCACAAAGAATATACACAATGCTAATTTGCGGGTTCAGGCCAACATATTTATTGCCATTTTTCTAGTCACAACAGTGAACTCTGAGTGATCAAAAACAAACACTGGCAAATTGTTCAATTAGCATATTTTAATGCATTATGTATCACAGTAAGCATTATAGACCAACGGTTTCTTTATAGTGTTGTGAAATTTTAAATACTTCACATCTGATCATTTAGAAAATTAAGTCATATAACTGGTTGTTATTATTCTGCCCCTGTTAGGAATAACATGTTCTCCTCATGGCAGGATAAGTGGTTAGTCTGTAATTTTCTGCTTCCATGGAAACCTATTCTGCTGTTCAATAGACGATCTACTTCAATGCATACTAGAAGAGGCATTTGATAAGTCTAAAAGGACGAAGGCATTACAATCAGCACCGGCAAAAAAATTTAAAAGGAAGTATGAAAATAAAAATAAATTGACTCATTAATTTCCCTTGTGTGTGTTTGTGTGTTCAGGGCCTGTAGACACTAATATATATGTGAAATTATATTACAAATATGTGAAATTGTGTGTGTGTGTGTGTGTGTGTGTGTGTGTGTGTGTGTGTGTGTGTGTGTGTGTGTGTGTGTGTGTGTGTGTGTGTGTGTGTGTGTGTGTGTGTGTGTGTGTGTGTGTGTGTGTGTGTGTGTGTGTGTAAATATATATAAAATACACTGCCCGGCCACAAAAAAAAAAGGGCTCAGGACTGTGGGGGCCAATTGATGTGTCAAAATGATTCCTCACGCTCCCTGGACCACTCTTTCACAAGTCCGATAAATTTTGGCATTGCTGTCCTGGAATATGATCGTGCTATCCGGGAGAAAAAATCCATTTATGGATTGTCTGGTCATTCAGTACATTCAGATACTCACCTGACTTAATTTTTTTGCTGAATAATATTGCTGAGCCTAGACTTGACCAACCGAAGCAACCCCTGATCATAACACTGCAATTCGCTTATTGAAACCCAAACTGTGACTTTTTTTTTGGCCGGGCAAAAAAAAATTAAATTAGTCTGACCACTGAATCGCCCATAAGGAGGTACTGACGAAAACACGGAGAAATAAATCATGTCAAATTTGTGATTGTGCTTCACAACTGCAGCCACCTCAGTGTGTGTCCCTTCACACAACCAGTCCGACTCTTTCCCACCACTTTGGCGGTAAACTCAGAGGCGCCTCTCATCAGCAACAATGGAGCAGCTGCTCATCGGCATGACTGGGTGCAGACGGACCAGTTTTCTTGTGTGTTTGCGCGCCTTTTTTTTTTTTTTTTTACTCTTTTCAAACGCGGAGTCTTTTCAAGAAGAGTTTAGATTTAATGATAAACCCAAAATCCTTAGATCACGATAAAAATCAAGGATCAAACAACCCGGTCATTTTTATCTGGAGTTAATTTATTGACACGCTTTTGACAATGACAGAATATTCCAAAATTCCAAAACATTTTTTTAACACAATGCTAATGACTCATAATCTATTTAACACATAGTGTTTACATATATTTCTTTGCACAGACCAAAATACTTTTAAGTCAATTGTGCAAACCTCGAACAAAATAACCCTTGGGGTTTTACAAAAGTGTTGTCTACAACCCATGTCTTTGAAACCCCAAAGAGGATTGCATTTGAAACATTCATAGACTTCAGTTTCTTTGAGATCTGTGCTCTCTGGCATTTAACACAAAATGAGTCAAATACTGAATAATATTATTACACAGTCACTTATTCTTATACTCATATTTGCTTCAGCTACCACTATTAAAGTACAAATGACATAGCATCATGAAATAAATAACACACATGAGAGAAGTGTCCATCTGAGCTACCAGGGTCTCCACATGGCCGTGTTGACAGCTTGTGGGCCCGGCTGCGCTCGGATTGGAGCCACCGCGCTGCTGCTGCTGCGTGACTGGCTCTCCAGTCTGGTGCTGAAGCTGGATTTGAGGCTCTGGAGTCTCTGATGAATCTGAGGGAGATTCCTGGAATTCTGAGCGCAGCAGTTCAGGCAGGTTGGGGTGACAGCAGCCGGCGCGGACTGCTGGATGAAGTCGTTCATGCGCTGACACGCGTCCCGATCCAGGCTCGTTTTGGGAATCAGAGCTGAGACGCGCTGGAGACAGGCTTTGTAGCCTTCTCTGTAACTGTCAGCGGAATCTGGAGGGGGGAAAAGAGTTGATCAGTGGCTTGAATTTACAGAAGATAATCCAGAAAGTCAAATAAAATAACTTGAATGGGAGTTCAAGAAATGATGCTTACCTTTGATGGGACTGGAAGGAAGGTCTCTGAGGAAACGGACGGTCATTTCCAGAATGTCGGCTTTCTCCAGCTTGGAGTAGCGTGCGTTGTCTTTACCAACCAGAGGAAGAATCAGACTCTTCAGATGGCTGAGACTATCGTTGATGCGTGCACGTCTTCTCTTCTCCAGCAAAGGTTTAAGGGTCTAGAAGAAATCAAGGACAAGACACGTTATTGGTCTGCAGACTCAATTGGGAAGGGGGGGGGGGTACACATTCATGAAAATGAAAAACGATATATTTAGAATCTTTTCCTTACCTTTCTCAGTTCGTTGGCTTGTTTTCTCTGGGCAACAGTGGACCTGGCCGTGACAGGCCGGTCGGCCTCGGCAGCAAGGCTGGGGCTCATTGCGCTTTGTGGGTGATGTTGTGCTTGTTGAAGGGAGAAACTTCTTCTGGAGCGGCTCAGCTCGAGTGTGCGGAGGAGAAGGAGAGGCTCCTATTTATGTGAGCCCGGAGCGTCAGAGGGGAGGGAACACAAGCCGCGGTCTAGGCGTTTGACACTGGGGGGGTTGGGGGTGGGGTCGTGTTTTGGGTTGATTAGCGGACCATCTGGTCCCATCGGGACCCTCGGTCTACCGCTGGTTGCCGCTGGTTTCCGCTGGCATGCGACATTTTTCTTATAAAGTTGCACATTGTTGGGTTTAAATTTGAAATCCTTGTTTATTTATGCTTGAATTGATTCTCAGACTTACGAGGATGCTGTTTTCCTTCACAAATGTTCAGGTAGTTGCAAGTTGGTGGTTTTCTACAGTATGTCCCTTTTCTGCGCCCTATTTAGATGGATCGATATTTGTTGTTAAAATAATCATTTTTATTATATATCTCATTTTATTATCTTGTTCGTTTTGTTACATGAGCGCTCAAATCCTAGATCATTACCGGTAGTTTAGTGTGAGGAAATGCCTGACTGATGTATTACTATAAGTAAACACTTTTCGTCCTTGTCGAAGCACAAAGTAATCAAACACATACATTCTGTCTGAATATAGGCTTTAAGGTGTGGCTTGTCTACCCGCCAAAACAAATACAAAGCAGAGCAGACATGTCTCAGAGGTGAGATGACTAATCTATTCCAACAATTAATAAACCCAAGCCACGCTACGTATGGATTAACATCTGTTTGTGGAGCCTCAACAGCTTGGTTCCAATTCCAACAACTTGTTATTTACCTGGAGCAGTGGGGGAGGAAACTGCATGACAACATATAACACAAGCAAAGACGGCTATGTGCGCCTCTGAACACCAAAAAGATAAAACCCATAATAATAATAATATAAAGTATGATAATATAAAATTATAGACAAGTTTACTTCAACATGCATGGCAAAAAGTATCGGAGGAAATAACGGTAAAAGCCTTGAGCAACTGCTTATACAACTGATAAAATATTTAAAATCCACAAGCAGATCTTTAAATCCAACAGTTCATATTTATTTGGACCACAAGACTCAGTTGGACCCTTTCCACGGTGTCTTCTCTTTTCCACGGACGGGGCAGCAGCGCGTTGACATGCCACAGGATTCACGCGTTCGGCACGCGCCACAACCGCTCAACAGATGGAACAAGTCCCACCCCCACCCCTCAACCCCCCACCCCTCAACCCCCCACCCCTCAACCCCCGTCTCCACACCCCACACCCCGGTCTCTGCGTCCCGCCGTGGACCCGCTCGGCTCCCATCAGCATCTCCTGTTCCACCCCCTCACAATCAACAGTGACCTGACAACAGATTACTGACGCATCTGTGCTCACCGCAAAGAATACACATATTATTAAAACGCTGTACACTCCACAGACACTGAACTGAACTTTAAATACTGGTGAGGCCCCTTTAACATGATGACATGACCAAGTTGTTTTAAAACAGTTCACTAAATGCACGAATCAAATTAATTTGGAGTTTTATGATTCGTTTTAATGATGCTCTTCAAACATAAGACCATGTACATAATCTAATTTAATCTGTAATAAGAAGTTGTTTCTCGGTTGAAAGATGTTCTGCTGGAGCTGGGGGGGAGGGGGGGTTCTTCTGTAACCCTCCTTTGAGCAAACATTAAATGCGCGGCTTTGCACGCGTCCTGCCCCATGGGGCCCGAAATAACTGCCACCAAGTCCAGTCTGGGAACTGCCTCATGGAAGTATGGAGGAAAAAAAGTCCAAGAGAAGCTTCGGTTGGACCCTTTTTGTCCTGGTTTCAGCTTGGGTATCCATCTGTGCAAAACGAGAACACAGTGACCCTTTGTTTGAAAAGTAGATTGACGACGTTTGTTAGAGGAATATCACATATAGATAGATAGATAGATAGATAGATAGATAGATAGATAGATAGATAGATAGATAGATAGATAGATAGATAGATAGATAGATAGATAGATAGATAGATAGATAGATAGATAGATAGATAGAAGCATAGTTTTATTGCCATTTTGCTGATTATTAAATATTATTATTGGAGTTGGAGCCTCCGGGTTTTGATGCGTAACGCCGGGGGCTCCAACGGACTCCGGACGGACGGGAGGTGATAGTCTCCATTGGCTGCATTTGAGGCTTCCCGTTACTGCATGGTTTTCAGCTTGTGAATTTAACCTACCGCTGAAAGGATGTCTGGCATCCCAAGTCAAAAGCTATGCCAACATTGTCCGCGTCATTATGGAGCATCAAGTTGAGTTTGAATCAACCAGCTGTTGTTCACAGTTTGTAATGAAATCCTTAAAGAAAATTAGTTTTAAAAAACCGCAATATGATATTCTTTAATGTTATATTCTGTTATATGGTGGCATTCATGGCTGATTGCTAAAGTTAAATGCTTAAATGATGTCAAGTTTTAGCCAACAACTGTCACTTGAATTTTACTTTAAATAATAGTGATGAAGTATCATCCCATTTTAGAACTGTTTCCACAGTTCCACTGTTCTCCTCATCAAACAGTGCTGTGAGATACTGTTTAAAATGCATAAATAAAATTTTTTTCCAATCAAAATCTGTAAGGTGACGTGTTTTAATACACAGTGCAAAAGAATAGAAGACAGAAAATTATACTGTTGACTCTAGATATCTAGATATCAGACTTTGTGGGAGTCTGACTGGAAACAATGAACATTAAAATCTTTCTAAATATTACAGTGAATTTATTTTTCTTGCTAAACAAAAAGGTTAATAATGGACAGTAGGTAACAATCCCAAAATGGTAGTTAATAACAGATTATACAAACACACAGTGTGTAGAAAACACAAATGTACAAAAATATTCATATTATATTTGATGTGTGTAACCTCCTGAAGAGTAGACTTATTGAATCTATGACTCATGAAGGTTTGAAGTCACAAAATTTTGAAAATCATCTAGGCCTGAAGACAAAATAGTAAGCTGATGGAGTATTTTTCTGATTTATCCTGACCCGACACAGAATAGGGCAAATCTTTCTTGCATTGTTTCTCGTTTGCAGTGTTACAAACCCTCCCTGAAAATCAGTTCACAAGCTAAAAAGATGAGTCCAGTAATGTGTTTAACACCATAAACGGAGTCCTGTTTTAATACTGACCTGTATAAAGTATGACATGTAACCCAGTTGTCTCCATCTCAGTGGAAGTCATGCAGAGAACACCTGACAGCTCTGGATGTGATGTCAGGGACCTGAACTGTCTGAAAGACTGGTGGTTGACTGAACAGATTGAGGTCATCAGTGACTTAGTCATTTGGTTGTGTGCATTCTTTTATCAAAAGCAGATAAAAAGCTGAATTTAATTACGTTGATGTTTTCTGAAAAATATCCTTTTCTATATGATTTTAACAACACTGCTAATACAGTCTATAAACTATTTTGCTTCGAGTTGCTGAAATAGGGCATTCCTAATTAAATGGAGCGTATTTTTGTCCAAAAAAAAAAAAAGTAACTGTCTGCTTTAGCTCCAAAATCATCTATGTACACCCTTTTCAAATGGACTCCAACCATGAAACTATATACAGTGGATATAAAAAGTCTACATACCCCTCTTCAAATGATAGGTTTTCGTGATGTAAAAAAACTAAATCAAGACAAATGATTTCACAACTTTTTCCACCTTTAATGTGACCTTTAAACTGTAAAAAGCAATTGAAAAACAAACTGAAACCTTTAAGAAAAAACACATTAAATAAAAAACTTCAAATAACCTGGTTGCATAAATATGCACACCCTCAAACTAATACTTTTTTGCAGCACCTTTGCCTTTTATCATGTCACTCAATCTTTGTGGGTAGGAGTCTATCAGTGTGGCACATCTTGAGGTAGCAATATTTGTCACTCTTCTTTGCAAAACTGCTCCTAATCTTTCAAATTGCGAGGGCATCTCCCTTCCACAGCCCTTGTCAGATCACCCCAAAGATGTTCGATGGGATTCAGGTCTGGACTCTGGCTGGACCATTCCAAACCTTTAATCTTTCCTGGTGTAGCCATTCTTTTGTGTATTTGGATGTGTGCTTTGGATTATTGTCGTGCTGTAACCTGAAATTCCTCTTCATCTTCAGCTTTCTACAGAGACCCAAAGGTTTTGTACCAACACTGACTGGTATTTGGACCTGTTCATAATTCCCTCCACTCTGACTGAGGCCCCAGTTCCAGCAGAAGAAAAACAGCCCCAAAGCATTATGCTGCCACCACCACGCTTCAATGTAGGTATGGTGTTATTTTGGTAATGTGCTGTGTTGTTTTTGCGCCAAAAATACCTTTTGGAATTATGTCCAAAAAGGTCAACCTTGGTTTCATCAGACCATAATACATTTTCCCACAAGTGTTTGGTAGACTGCAGATGTCTTCTTACAAAATCCAGCCGGGCTCGGACGTTTTTCTGTGTTAGATAAGGCTTCTGTCTTGCCACCCTACCCCATAGCCCAGACATAATAAGAATACATTGTTGTCACATGCACTATACAGCTGGTACTTGCCAGATATTTCTGCAACTCCTTCAGAGTAGCTGTCGGCCTCTTCGTAGCCTTTCTGGCTGGTTTTCTTCTCGTATTATCAATTTTGGACAGAAGTCCTGTTTGTGGTAATGTCACTGTTGTGCCATACTTTCTCCACTTGGTAATGATGGTCTTCACCATGTTCCATGGTATACTTAATTCTTTGGAAATTCTTTTGTAGCCTTCCCCTGATTGATGCCTTGAATAATAAGATCCCTCTGACACTTGTTTTTTGTTTTTTGCAGGAAGATGTGGCTAAAAATATGTCTGGAAAAACCTAGTAGAATATTCATTCATTCATTCCTTTTCTGTCGCTTCATCCGCCGTAGTGGGTCACGGGGAGCTGGAGCCTATCTCAGTTGGCATAGGACGTGAGGCAGGGTACACTCCGGGCACAATGCCAGTGCAACCTAGTAGAACAGTTAAACTTTATTCAGGGTTGATCAGAGGAACCTTCATTGGTGATAGGTGAGTACTGACAAGTTAAACATGAGTTTGAATGTTACTGGTCCAATCTGAACACAGCCATAATCCTTAATCATGACAAGGTGTTCAACCACATAATCTGAGTTGTTTATTTTTACTTCACCTACCTGAAAGATTTTGATTTGTTTTTCCAATTGCCTTGTACTGCTTAAAGGTCACATTAAAGGTGGAAAAAGTTGTTAAATCATTTGTCTTGATTTAGTTTTTTTACATCATGAAAACCTAGCATTTGACCAGGGGTGTGTAGACTTTTTATATCCACTGTAGCTCACTTTAAAAACCAACTCCAGCCCATGCTATTGGATTTCATAAAGGCATTAGCAAAGACAATGGGAACGAATCAACGAAATTAGTCCTTATTTCATTTATCTCTTCTGAAATTACCTTTTAATCACCAACTACATGAACGTTAGGACGTGTCACTGAAGTGCAGTGAAAATCAACCCTGATCATGTTTAAAACTTATTGATTGCTCTCATTGGATTTTTAGTCTTTTCATGCTGATCTATGACATTGCAGGTCAGAAAAGAATATTCTTTGTATACGTTACACACTTACTTTTATGTTGTCACCTCTAAAGATATAGAATGTCCAAGAACTTAATCAGTCTCTCATTAACAAAAATCCAATCATGAGAACATCATGAGACAGGTTTTTTACTCTGTTAAAGGACCATAGTAACAACATCTGATAGTGTAGCTCAGCCATTACTAATCATTACATCAACTCCTTATTCATGAAAAATGTTGTGTCATTTGTATATATAGTAGATGACAACTGTGTACCCCACTGCCCCCACCTCAAAGCTGGCTTTGTGAAATCTGCAGATTTCGGCTTTTTGCAGCATACTCAATTCATCTGAATACTATGAATTTCAACAATCAACCAAAAATGAACACATGATTTCCTTTCTCTACAAGATCAAATCGTCCAACAACTTTGCTGATACTCCTGATGGTGTTTCTATTCAGGCTGTTAATGATCACCTGGGAATTGGTTGGACAAAACTTTAATTTTGAATATTATGTTGACTATTTGGCAAAGACTGCCAATTTGTGAGACAACCGCACTAAAAGTTTAAGTCTTGTTTTTTTCCAATCTATGAAAGAAAAATTCTGCTGCTGGCATCTGCTTTCTCAGATCAGGAACAGCGTCACTATTCAGTCATCAACCACACCTCATTATACTCACCTCACTATGTTCATTTCACTGTATCAGTCTTACTGTACTCATATCGCTGTATTATTCGCACTGTATAAATTTTGCTGCATGCTTTTAACTGTATTAATCTCACTGTATTAATCTCACTGTATAAATCTCACTGTACTTCTTCTTTTCCTTTCGGCTTCTCCCTTCAGGGGTCGCCACAGCAAATCAATTGCCCCCATCTAACCCTGTCTTTTGCATCCTCTTCTCTCACACCAACTACCTTCATGTCCTCTTTCACTACATCCATAAACCTCCTCTTTGGTCTTCCTCTAGGCCTCCTGCCTGGCAGCTCAAAACTCAGCATCCTTCTACCAATATATTCACTATCTCTCCTCTGGACATGTCCAAACCATCTCAGTCTGGCCTCTCTCTCCAAAACCTCTAACATGTGCTGTCCCTCTGATGTACTCATTCCTGATCCTATCCATCCTGGTCACTCCCAGAGAGAACCTCAGCATCTTCATCTCTGCTACCTCCAGCTCTGTCTCCTGTCTTTTCCTCAGTGACACTTTCTCTAGACCAAACAACATCCCTGGACTCACCACAGTTTTTTATAACTTTCATTTTAGCTGAAACTCTTCTATCACACATCACACCTGACACGTTCCTCCACCTGTTTCATCCTGCCTGTACACGCTTCTTCACCTCTTTTCCACACTCTCCATTGCTCTGGACTGTTAAAATCCTCCACCTTCTTAATCTCTTCTCCCTGATATTTCACTCTTCCACTTGGGTCCCTCTCATTCACACACATGTGCTCTGTCTTACTGCGGCTAATCTCACTGTACTCTCTTCACTGTACTCACGTCACTGTATTCATCTCACTGTATTAATTTCATCGTACTCACTTCTCTGTACTAATTGACTGTAGTCATTTCACTGTATTAGTCTAACTGTATTCATCTCACTATATCAATTTTATTGTCATCTCACAGTGTACAATCTGACTGTACTCATGTAATTGTATTAATCTCACTATACTCTCTTCCATGTACTGTACTCATCTCACTCCATACAGCTCAATGTACCAATCTTACTCTATTGATATCATTGTGTCCTTCTTAAAGTATTAATCTAACTGTATTTTTCTCAATGTATTCATCTCACTGTATTCATCTCAATGTATTAATACCACTGTGCTCATGTCACTGTATTAATCTCAATTTATTCATCTCATTTTATTTATCTCACTTAATCAATCTGTTATAGTTTTCAAAGGAACCAGGCACGAGAGTCAAAATGTCACAAAATGAAAATCCTTTAATCAGTCCGTTTTCGAAACCGGGAAAGCACAGAGATTACAGCACCAGGGGGATATCCAAACTCATAGTCTATTCCAGGCAGGAGTCAAAACCAGATGACCAGAAGCAGGATGGTACAAAGGAGGCAGGCAAAACCGTAATCTAACAGACAGGCCAGATGTCATACATAGGGCATCGAAGACAAAAATTGTGGTCAGACAGGCAAAGAGTCAAAATCCAGAACAAGAACAGACTAGGCAAGACAAACTCGTGGTCGTACAAAAAGCGGTCAAGGAGTAACAGTCGTGATTGGTATAAAAGGATCCCTGCTCGAACAAACTGAAGTGAGGGGCCTTAAATAGACACCCCAGGGTGCTATATTAGTTTAAGGTGGAACTAATGATCAACTAATTAATTAAGGGAAAAATTAAACACGGATTGGCTAAAGACAAAATGAAACAATCAGGGGAAACAAACCAGGTGCAGCAAATCTTGAATGTGGCAGTAACAGAAAACCAGAAAAGTACATGAACTGAAAACCAATAAACAAAAGACAAAGTCAGAAACGTATGGATAAGGCAAAACAGAACATAGCAGATGCAGATCATCACACAATCTTACTGTATTCATCTCACTGTGTTCACTTCATTCATTTCAAAACATTCATCTCACTGTATGCATGTCGCTGTACTCATTTCTGTCTTAATCTCAAAATATTATTCTTATTCTTGTTTTCCTTTCAGCTTTTCCCTTCAGGGGTCGCCGCAGCGAATCAGTTGCCTCCATCTAACCCTGTCTTCTGCATCCTCTTCTCTCACACCAACTCAATCTCAAAATATTCATCTGACTGTATTAATCTCACTGTACTCATCTTTCTGAGTGCAGTGTGGTGGCATATATGATCCTCTTTTTGAATAGTATTTGTTCATCTCTAAAAAATTTCATGGGCAGGTTTCTCACTTTAGTAAGGAAAAGTTTTAGTTCTCAGTTTAGAGAGGACGACCAGACCTGGTAAACGTCTCATGATTTATCTGAAGAGATTTGATCTAAAAAATTACTCACTTCTAGCTTCTACTGGTTCATAGATGTCTAATACTGTAGCAGTTTTATGGACATATATTTTTGTTGTATTCATTGCCCATTATGGTGGGGCTATCACTGAGCTGCGGGCAACGTTGACGTTTACAGATGGAAAAACTGTACTGTACTAAATCAGCAGGAGGAAAGTTATCATTGTATTCTATAGACTAACTATTTCTAAAAATATTTCATGTTTCTGAAAAACAGTGAAATGTTATGATTTTGTCAAAATGCTGATGTGACATCTCCTCGGAGGACCTATCAGAATTTGCGAGGAAGCTTCCCACGCTTAAAACCACGCTGTCTCAGAAAGCATCTGCTTCACCAGCGACAAATACATAGTGTATTCATGCATTTGAAGTCACTTGTTTTGCACCAAATTCTGCATCAGCACCAATAAGATTAATTTGGTAAATGAAACACTAAGAAAGATGTAGATGAATTACTAAATAAAATTAACAAAAAACTTCCAACAATCCGAGCAAAAAAATCAAATTAAGTGCCGCAAAAACGATGACATGCTTTTTACCATTAATGCTATCATAAATATTGATTCAGGCTGAAAAGATCTTGCTGTTTTACATCCTCTATAAGTTTTTCCTATTTGCTTTTGTGATCTTTGTTCTTGAATATCAGCTTTAGGTCCAGTCAATTGGTCAATTTCATTCATGTAAGCAAATATGTGCACAATAACGCAGTAATAATGTTGGCTGAAGGCTTAGGTTATGTTTTAATCAAAACTATCGGGCAAACACTGTTGAGAGGTTTGAGACATGTCACGCAAAGACCAATCGTCCTTTTATAACCTAACAGACGCTTTGGGGTTCATTGTGCAGCTCAGTGTTACCTTTAAAAATGACGTCTAGCCAAACAGTGAGGAGCATCGACGGTGGCGTCGTTTTCAGAGGCGGGGAAACATTTTGCCCAATTGTTCATGCGTAAGGTTTCAAAAAAAAAAAAAAAAAAGATTTGACAGACAACCAAACAAAGCCAAAAGCCACGCTGCAGGGTGGACCTCACATCTGGTGGCGCAAATTTGTTTGCTTCTTAAAAATTGACAAAACTTCTTGCGTCACATGAGCGTCTCCGTGCGCAGCTGTCGTCTCCAGCTCGGTGCGCCTCCGCGTGTTATCAGGTTTATTTAAACAACTTTACTGTTCAATTAAAGATCATTTATTTATATAAATTCATAATCTTAGGATTTCTAACTAAACTGCAATTTATTTTTGCAAATTATAAGAATGCGTCTTTTGTAGACTGGACCTGCTGCAGGGGCATTGGACAGCCAGGCATTGGACAGGCAGGCTGGCGGGTTTTTTGAATATTGAACTTCTGCTTGAAGGGGATCTATTGTGCTACTATATCAGGCACGAGAACAGCACGAGCCGGGCGAACAAAAGCAGCAGATGGCTTTCCTGCTCCCATGCATTATTTTGGGGTTACACAGACACATGGGCCATTAACAATGGTCCGGTGGGGAATTAAAGAGCATGGGGATTAATCAGGAAAAAGGTATTTAGTGTACGTTAAGATGATATTCTATATGCACAGCAGAATGTAATGCTATGAGTATATTTATTTTATTTTCTGAAAAGTGTTTAATTTACTTTTAAGATGCTCATAATAGAATCAGATTATATTAAAAACAACAACAACAACAACAACAACACTTAATGCCATCTTGTTTGCATTTGAGACGCAAATTCAAACTTAAAGGAGACTGCGCAAATAAACCAAATATCCCTTTGTTACATTAAATATCTCACCATTATCAGTTCAGCTTTTCACAGTCCTGAAGCGGGTGAGTCAAGGGAGGGGGGCGTGGCCTGTCGAGGAGCCCGCCCACCAAGAGAGCGCGTCTCTGTCATTGAGCCCCGAACATCACGCTGGAAATGGGCGCTGAATACAAGCATAGTCCATAACCACAACCAGAGAAGACCTGCGAGCACGAAGGGTTCGAGGGAAAACAGAATGACATCCTGGCAGGTGATTTTCCAATATTATTTTATTGATAGCCTTTTATCCTTTGATCACGTTATTTATGTGCAGCGTATACTGTAGTATTTGTGATATATCAGCTTCATGTCCCTACTGTTTTCATTTTGCTGTTTAAATAGCATAGATGTCTATTTCTGTAAATGTAAAATGCTTTTTAATCAGTGGTGCGTTTGGTGTCGTTTTCAGTAAGATGCTGCTTTTGGATGTTTAAACTGCAACACGTGACTCTGGTTGAGACATGCTGTACATGTAATCTGTATTGTACAGTATATCACATGTCCGTAGTGAAGTTATCCTTACCGTTAAATAGAGGGAGACAGTGATAAACAATTTAACTACTGTACATATTTACATATTAACACAGGTATCTAAACCATTTTTAGCATTCCACTATAAATGCTGCATTTGTATAACGCCTGTCTAGTTAAGTTGTCCTGTTTCTGTAAGCATCTAATGAGTGTGGGAGTGACAAGAAATTCACACTGCGACACGTGGGTGACTGGGACAGATAACATGGTTTCATGTTGAGTTCAAGGAGACAGAGGACATCCGAATTTTTGTCTTAACGTTGTAAGAAAAACAGGAGCAAAATATATAATTACCTTATATTACAAGAACTTCCCTCATATAATCACAATACAGTAAAGGATCGTTTAAGAATAGCATTCATACTTTTATATAACTCGATACTTTGCTATAAATCCATTTGTCTGGAGTCTGTTTTTTTAACTAATATGATAACATTTGTATGAAAATTATTTATGCTGTCTACTAATAAGAGAAAAAAATTAGAATGGACATTTCAGGAATGGAATTTTTAATGGTGATTTTTAAAGCAAATCGCCTTTGAAGCATAACAGAGAGGCTTGTTTGTATGGCTTATGAATTAGCTCATTAAAAGCATAATACCTGTATTCTATATCACAATTCCAAGTAATTAATGGTGGCCTGACAACCTTTCATTAAAAAAAAGACAGTATCAGACATTCTTGAATTTCAAACGTGTGAAAAATATTTACAAGTTATTCTTTTTAAATGTACTTTCATTTGTATTGGTATGAATTCATCTCTGTGATTTCTCTCTCATCTCTCTCATTTCTTTCATTCTTATAGATTCAAACGGAAGAACAAAGAAAAGCAGATACGGGGGGGTGATGCAAAAATACGTTTTGTGCTGGGAGAATGAAGAAGGATAAATAAAGTCATTTGTTCTCTGTGTGCATTAGTCTTCTTTCAACGGATCAATAAAGTGTGCTTGTCTCGTCTCTTTCTTTATAAGCATATATTTACACTTCCTGCAATCAATTATGGTGAACAGCAAATGGGTGAATTATAGTCTCGTTTTTATATAATATAATTTTATTTTTCACTACAACTAAAAATTAGGAAATCTTATACGATCACATTTTAACTCATATAAATGCGATAGGGTGTTTTTCTCAGTGGCTCCACTCGGACTGAAGGCATTCTCCCTGCACGCGTCCAGGTCCGCTCAAGCAATAGCAATTATTTTGTGACACGCGTCCAGCAGCTGGGCCGTGACGTGTCCTGCAGGCCATTACGTCACAGCAGAGTAGATTTGAATATATGATGCTTCATGGTAACTGAAAAAATATATATAAACAATTATTATAAATAATCATATTATTTTTGTTTACTTGAAAATTGCTACTCCAATTATTTTTTAGTGATAATCCAAAAATAAATTACAGGAGACAGGAAACCCGCTCATAAAGCTGATTCTGCACGGTCAGCCAGGTCTGTCAGGTGTAATTTATAAGAGCAAAGTCGTACTTCCTAACTGAAGGCTTGACATTGTCTCGGTAGGAGCTGCACCCCAGCGATTGACAGCATGAACCTGAGTGGTAATTTAAATGTTCCCGCGCAGCAGCAGCTGTGACCGTGGACAACAGACTGGACCCACGCCTGAATAATTTAAACCAATTTGAATAACTGTCGCACGCCCGACGCGTGCAAGAAATATCCCAGCTTTCCCAGGCTGGGGAGGAAAACCGTTGGCAGATCATTTCCAGTTCAATAGGGATTTAGTTTGTTGCTGAAGAAAAGCCTCAATAAGGAACCCTGGGAAAAGAGTCCAGATCAGCAGCGCATGATTAAACCTTGTGTCTCCCGTACTTTTGTGTTTTATGCCGAGTATCTGCATATCATTCTGTAACGCGACCAAATAATGAACAACATATTTATTAGATAGATAGATAGATAGATAGATAGATAGATAGATAGATAGATAGATAGATAGATAGATAGATAGATAGATAGATAGATAGATAGATAGATAGATAGATAGATAGATAGATAGATAGATAGATAGATAGATAACCACTAACATAGTTTTATTGCCATTTTACTGATTATTAAGCATCATTAAACGAAATTAACATCACAAAAGCCGACAAAAAATATGAAAACGTTGGGGTAAATATAAAGTAACCTCACCGTTTTTAGCCCACAGTAAATGTATATACGTATATTTATACGCACGCACGCACGCACACACACACACACACACACACACACACACACACACACACACAAGATATAATAATATAATTGAATAATATAGAAGAACTTATGAACTTATAGTCCCTATTCTGCCTTTCCCTCAGGGAACTGAACCCATCAGGCCTCCCGTGGGAATGTCCTGTCTGTCAATCTGTGCCCAGTGTCTGAGACGGTTAGACCGGAGCAACAGATGGTCGAGAGCGGCACGCGTCAAGCACGAGACTTCACGGTACCCCCACCCCATCCACCCCGCCCACCCCATCCACCCCATCCACCCCGCCCACCCCATCCACCCCATCCACCCCGCCCACCCCATCCACCCCATCCACCCCGCCCACCCCGTCCATCCGCAGGGAGAAGCGATCAGAGCGGAAAAGTCAATGAACCTGAGCTGACAGACAAGAGACATTAAATAAGTAGGAGCTTCCTGTTCGGTGGAAAGTCATTTCCACGATGTCCGTGCAGCACACACCATAAATAAAACAAGGCAGTCACAAAAGCGGGATGTAATAAAGCATCAGAATAAAACATCATCTTAGAAAGTCAAACCAAATGTTAGTATTCTATTAGTTTACATGTGTTCTCCTATTCTCATATTTTCCAATTGATATGCTGTATATCAATTGTATTGATTGTATTGTTGGAACAGTATTGGAATAGCACTTCAGGACACGTTTATTAACATCAAGTACTATGTAGTGTACTGTTCCAACCTGGATGAGACCTGCAGAGATTTCCAGAAACCAGTACGTGCAACCCGAAGACTTGACAAGTCTTCCACAGGTTGTAGACGGGCTCCACCTCAACGAGTGAAGCTTTCACGCCACCGTTTGGTGACAAACAGTATTACAGTTCATCACAAAGACACCTCCAAGGACACGGGGGGGGGGGCACCTGCTTTATTATCATCTTAAAGATAAACGTTGAAATCAATATCAAATCACGATCAATAAATCTACGTAAGAGACAAGAATTAAAGGGTTGTTCGCGACTAGTGTGTATGCTGGACATCATTTTACACACATCTACAACATGTAGATTATGTGAATAATATCTGTGGTTTACGGCTTATATTTCAACTTAACATGCATTAGCGTGTCTGTGTGTGTGTGTGTGTGTGTGTGTGTGTGTGTGTGTGTGTGTGTGTGTGTGTGTGTGTGTGTGTGTGTGTGTGTAATTTAACCTTTACATAGCAGGCAAGAATAAATTCTTATATAAAAGCAGTTTGACACAAAGGGACTCCCCTTTTCCTTTTCAGGGGGCTGATAGAGAGTGAGAGAGATGTCCATTAACTTCATAGATCAGTATGAATAATACAGCATAAATAATATTTATGTGTGATGGTGATGGTGCAGGAGATGATGATAGGTTGTCGGTTTTGTTGAAAGGCAGTGAGGGATGTTAGGATGCTTATGTTGAGGGTATTTTGAAGGAAGAACCCTTCGTCCTCCCTTCGTACTCCCAGTTGCAGTAAAATGAAGGCATTGCAGTCAAAGATGGTGCTGACTTTAGGGATTATGAGTCTGATGCAATCGCTAGACTTTGTGGTCAAAGCCGGAGAAGCTCAAAGGGTGGAGAGGTAGAGGAGTGTTGTCTGATATAAAAACAAGTCCAGTTAACAGAAATACAAAGCTCACAGTGGTTAGTGTTGTAGTTGAAGTGGATGTCAGAATGATGAAGTGTGTAGATTCTTGATTCAGTGAGATGTAATTCTGTAGATGGTGTCATCACAGTTGTCATAGTGTGTTCGAATGAGCAGGCAAAGAAAGCTCTATTGTGCTACTGAAACGTCAGGCAGGTCAAAAAGAATGCATTTTGTCTTCTTTGTGTTGAGAATCTTCTTCTTCTTTTCCTTTCGGCTTTTCCCTTCAGGGGTCGCCACAGCGAATCAATTTCCTCCATCTAGCCCTGTCCTTTGAATCGTCTTCTCTCACACCAACTACCTTCATGTCTTCCCTCATTACATCCATAAACCTCCTCTTTGGTCTTCCTCTAGGCCTCCTGCCTGGCAGTTCAAAACTCAGCATCCTTCTACCAATATATTCACTATCTCTCCTCTGGACATGTCCAAACCATCTCAGTCTGGCCTCTCTGACTTTATCTCCAAAACCTCTAACATGTGCTGTCCCTCTGATATACTCATTCCTGATCCTATCCTTCCTGGTCACTCCCAGAGAGAACCTCAGCATCTTCATCTCTGCTACCTCCAGCTCTGTCTCCTGTCTTTTCCTCAGTGACACTGTCTCTAGACCAAACAACATCGCTGGTCTCACCACAGTTTTGTACACCTTTCCCTTCATTTTAGCTGAAACTCTTCTATCACACATCACACCTGACACTTTCCTCCACCCGTTCCATCCTGCCTGGACACGCTTCTTCACCTCTTTTCCACACTCTCCATTGCTCTGGACTGTTGAGCCTAAGTACTTAAAATCCTCCACCTTCTTGATCTCTTCTCCCTCTAACCTCACTCTTCCACTTGGGTCCCTCTCATTCACACACATGTACTCTGTCTTACTGCGGCTAACCTTCATTCCTCTCCTTTCCAGGACAAACCTCCACTTCTCTAGCTTCTCCTCCACCTGTTCCCTGCTCTCACTACAGATCACAATGTCATCTGCAAACATCATAGTCCATGGAGATTCCTGTCTAACCTCGTCTGTCAGCCTGTCCATCACCATGGCAAACAAGAAGGGGCTCAGAGCTGATCCCTGATGCAGTCCCACCTCCACCTTGAACTCCTCTGTCACACCTACAGCACACCTCACCACTGTCTTACAGTCTTCATACATGTCCTGCACCGTTCTAACATACTTCTCTGCCACTCCAGACTTCCTCATACAATACCACAGTTCCTCTCTGGGCACCCTGTCATAAGCTTTCTCCAGATCTACAAAAACACAATGCAGCTCCCTCTGGCCTTCTCTGTACTTCTCTATCAACATCCTCAAAGCAAATACTGCATCTGTAGTACTCTTTTTTGGCATGAAACCATACTGCTGCTCACAAATGTTCACTTCTGCCCTTAGTCTAGCTTCCACTACTCTTTCCCATAACTTCATTGTATGGCTCATCAGCTTTATTCCTCTGTAGTTGCCACAACTCTGCACATCTCCCTTGTTCTTAAAAATGGGCACCAGCACACTTCTCCTCCATTCCTCAGGCATCTTCTCACTATCTAAGATCCTGTTGAACAACCCAGTCAGAAACTCTACCGCCACCTCTCCTAGACACTTCCATACCTCTACAGGTATATCATCAGGACCGACTGCCTTTCCATTCTTCATCCTCTTCAATGCCCTCCTCACTTCATCCTGGCTAATCTTTGCTACATCCTGGTCCACAACAGTCACCTCTTCTAGTCTTTGTTCCCTCTCATTTTCCACGTTCATCAACTCTTCAAAGTACTCTTTCCATCTTCCCATCACACTACTGGCACCTGTCAATAGACTTCCATCCCTATCCTTAATCACCCTAACCTGCTGCACGTCCTTCCCATTTCTATCTCTCTGTCTTGCCAACCGATATAGATCAGTCTCTCCCTCCTTACTGTCCAACCTAGCATACAAGTCATCATAAGCTTCTTGTTTGGCCTTTGCTACCTCTACCTTCACCTTACGCTGCATCTCCCTGTACTCCTGTCTACTCTCCTCAGTCCTCTCAGTGTCCCACTTCCTCTTGGCTAACCTCTTTCTCTGTATACACTCCTGTACCTCCTCATTCCACCACCAAGTCTCCTTATCTACTTTCCTTCCAGATGACACACCAAGTACTCTCCTACCTGTCTCCCTGATCACATTAGCTGTAGTTGTCCAGTCATCTGGAAGCACCTCCTGACCACCCAGAGCCTGTCTTAACTCCTTCCTAAAAGTCATGCAACACTCTTCCTTTTTCAGCTTCCACCATTTCGTCTTCTGCTCTGCCTTTGCCCTCTTCATCTTCCTCACTACCAGAGTCGTCCTACACACCACCATCCTATGCTGTTTGGCTACACTCTCACCTACCACTACTTTGCAGTCACTGATCTCTTTCAGGTTACACCGTCTACACAAGATGTAGTCTACCTGTGTGCTCCTACCGCCACTCTTATAGGTCACTCTATGTTCCTGCCTCTTCTGGAAGAAAGTATTCACTACAGCCATTTCCATCCTTTTTGCAAAGTCAACTACCATCTGTCCTTCTGCGTTCCTCTCCTGGATACCAAACCTGCCCATCACCTCCTCATCACCTCTGTTTCCTGCACCAACATGTCCATTGAAGTCTGCTCCAATGACAACTCTCTCACTTCTAGGCATGCTCTGCATCACTTCATCAAGGTCCGACCAGAATTTCTCCTTCTCCTCCAGCTCACATCCTACCTGTGGAGCATACCCACTAACAACATTGAACATCACCCCTTCTATTTCTAGCTTCAGACTCATCACTCTATCTGACACTCTTTTTACCTCCAGGACATTCCTAACAAACTCCTCCTTCAAGATAACTCCTACTCCATTTCTCTTCCCATCTACACCATGATAGAACAACTTGAACCCTGCTCCTAAACTTCTAGCCTTGCTACCTTTCCACCTGGTCTCCTGGACACACAGTATGTCTACCTTCCTCCTCTGCATCATGTCAACCAACTCTCTACCTTTTCCTGTCATAGTTCCAACATTCATCGTCCCTACTCTCAGTCCTATACTCTTGGTGTTCCTCTTCTCTTTCTTCGTGCGAACGCACTTTCCTCCTCTCCTTCTTCGACCAACAGTAATCCAATTTCCACCGGCGCCCTGTAGGTCAACAGCGCCGATGGCGGTCGTTGTTAACCCGGGCCTCGACCGATCCGGTATGGAAGTCATAGGTTTGATTCGCATATTTGATTTGGCAAAAGTTTTACGCCGGATGCCCTTCCTGACGCAACCCTCTGTATTTATCCGGGCTTGGGACCGGCACAATAAGACACTGGCTTGTGTCCTCTTGCGGCTACATTTAAAATACTAAATGCTAAAATAGAGGTGAGACTGACTTCAGAATTGGATGACAGAGTGGAGAGTGGCTTTAGAATGAAAAATGGTGTCATCAGCCTGAAGGTATATCCAGGAGTTGAGCTAATTACACTATATTATAATACATATTAAATTTTTATTGTTTTGGCAGCAGTAGCCGCCTACAGTGCACCCAGCTTCCACAGTACTTTTTTTGTTTGTTATAGCAATATCAAAAATAAATCTAAATGGCAATATAAAATGTATTAGATTCAGATGTTAAAAGATGTCAGGTATTATAATATTGGGTTTTGGAACTAGTAACACATAACCACATTTTTTACTGTTGTAGCTGGTCGGGGTTGAGATAATATATTCATAAACTGTTAAGCACATAGGCTCAGTTAAGTATGTAGTGGTCTAGTTAAACTCGTAAAAAAAAACTGGTTAATTCCAGAATAAAGTGATGGATAAAACATCTATCCTATATACTGTAGTTGTAAAATGGAGAAAGCCCCACTAAAGTCAATTTTTGTGGCTCAAAGTTCATCTTAATTCTAACCAATAATTACTAATTTCCTCCATATCATTGTCACTCCTGTTTCCATCACCTGACAGTATTTATGGGCATCAGTTGCCAATTCAGAATGAGATATTTGTGCATAAGTTATATTTAATTGTACAAGAATGAAAATCTAATGAAGTACCGACTAGAGCCTACAACAACAACACAGACTAGACACCCAATATGAAGAACCTTTATTACACACATCCACGGTAACTTCTCCAGCAGCTCAGTTTACTAAAAGGCCACCAGATGGAACCTTCCCCTCCGCGGATCCACGCGGATTTCTCTGTTAAATTAATGAGGCTCCGTGTAAACGACACCGGCCGTGCGTTCTGAAGGTCTATCGCTGAATTAGTGTTCGTCCTTGCGCCATGCCTGACTGACCCCAGACCCCGAATGCGTAACTTTCTCCGTTCCCGTTCGGCTGGACTCGACGTTTTTTGGAGCCTGCTTCTTTAACTCCTGAGCCGATTTCCAGAAGCAACAACCGGTAACAGGCTCAGCGATCCTCCCTCTCCTGATGGATTATTTAGCAGGCGCAGAGTCCCCCGATGCCATCTGCTATAGAAAGAAAACACCGCGAAATACTCTCAGGACACACGTTAGCAGACCGACTAAACCAGCTACATAAAAGTTGTTTACTGGGGACACAAAACAAGTCAAACTTTTCCAACAGGTGTTCCGGATCCTACGATCGCCAGAAACCGAAGTTCCTCCTCGGTCCACGGATAGAGCAGGTGTGTTCGCCCTGGGGTAGACGCTGGTCAGCTGAATGTCATTACAGTTCGCGTTTTAAAACGTGCTCGGAGGCGAACACATGCTGCCTCTGACTGCTGAGCTTCTAGAAAATGTGAACTCATAATTGAACTGTTCCATAACCGGATGACTGAGATGATCTGTAAATGCTGACGCTGTGCGCACGGTGAACCGATCGGGGCTAAACTCTGCAACCGAGGGAAGGAGTCGTCCAGTCTGCAGCGGTCATGGTGGCGGAGGCGGACAAGACGCTGCTGGCCGCCCGGCAGGGGGACGTTCAGACTCTGAAAGCACAGTTAGCCGCAAAAACGCTCACCTGCGATGTCAAGGATGGGCTGGGGGCTACACCAGTCCACCACGCAGCCCGATCAGGGAAAATATCCTGTCTGCGTTTCCTGGTGGAGGAAGCAGGATTGCCGGGCAACTGTGTGGCCAACAACGGGGCGACCCCGGCGCATGACGCAGCCGCCACTGGCAACCTGTCCTGCTTACAGTGGCTGCTGACCCAGGGTGGATGTCTGCCAGAGGTGAGTCAGTCGAGCTGCTGGACACCCACCTATGCCCACTCCTCCTAGATCTGGGGCAGCTTCGTTCTAATTAAAGTGTGTGATTTTAAAAGTGTATCCACGCGTTTAGTGCTTTTCTATCAATAAACTAAGCATTCTAATAATATGGGCTGGTAATGGTCGCTCCTCAACGACCCAACTATTCAGACTGCGAAACAAGAATTAATTCAGACTTTAAAATCTTTATTCAAAATCGTTATTTAGAATCTTTAATTTTAGACAGATGTCCTTTTAACATGTTGTCCTGAAATACACTGAATCTCCCGAGGAGCAGAGGCCCCCAAATATTCATCAGAGACTGAATGCTCGCGAATTTACCAAACAAAGAAATAATATTGAATTGAAAAACCTCAGCACAGTTAGAGGTTAAAATTATCAGAAGTTTGTGTCCTCTGTTTGGTGTCAGTTTAAAATCTACTCTTCTGCATTGCTGCATGGTAATCAATATGCAAAATCGGATTTGCAAATGCAGTACTCTTTAAAGAACATGTTCAGAAGCTCATGAAAGGCTCAAACAGAAGTCAGTGTGGTGTGGTATGGTTTGAGAAGGCAGACGATGAAATTTGAAAGCTTTATGAGGACCTGCGACTCCGCTTTTCTGTGAAGCTGCTGGGAATAAGATGCAAATCACTGGCAGCAGGAGCGGCATGCAGCAGGTACTGAGAAAGCTCTACTTTGGTGTCCTGAAATTTCTCTTGCATGTATTTACCAGCACTTAATGTTGTTGTAGTCTGATGCTGGTTTTGTCCAGCATGCTTCTGTCAGCATCTGTTGAGATCACTAGTCCAGAACACAAGTGATCTAAAGTGTTGTTTTAACTGTGGATGAACTTGACCTTCTCTGCATGTGAAGTTCATACAAATCCAACTGAATCAGATTCATCCCCCAACATGAGGCAGCACTTTACCGGTAAAGTGTCTAATCCGAGATATTTGCCAATATGATGTCTTCTGCTACTTCAAATGATTTTCCCTAATACAAACTAAAAGGAGTGTCACATATGACTCAATTGACCTGCCCTCTGGACATCATAACACAGCACTGAACTCTTCATCTTCTATTTTCTGTCTCCATTACTTTCAAGGGCTGACTGTAGAAGAGTGACAAAGGACGGTCCCCCCCACCATCTAACTGATAGGATACTTGGCTGACATTTAGTCAAACCTATCAGTTACTGGTCGCAGCACAATTTATTTGATGGACAGCCAATGTGAGCGTCCACCCTGTACCATTGTATCATTGTATTTTTCTGTGTGTTGCAGCTAGATTTGATCTATTTTTGATTATGCTCATTCATAGAACCCCACAAGCCTTAAACTGCAGATTAAGCTTTTCTGATTAAAAGACTTAATTGGATATATCTTTATTTCTTGTGTTATATATTGGTCTTTCCTGTCAAAAAGTTAACATGAAACAATGGCAGCATAGCTGTTTTTATTCAACTTTGGATCAGCACGTCTTTAAGCAGTTAAAAAGTCTTAATCAATAACCACTGTGATCATGGCAGGCTTTAAGTATGATTGTCATTTCACACACATCACTGCACGAAATGAGGGTTTAATTCCTCAGTTTTTTTCAGAGGTAGCTTTTATTATTTTTCCAACTTTTTTTAATTCATGTCATTCAGCTGTCAGATGTCCAAATACACTGTATTTGCAATGTCTTGCCCCAAAGTGATCCGTGGTCGTCAATATCTTTGATTGAATATTGATAAATTCTCTTCCACTCTCAAAAGCTCTGTTTTAATGGGGCGTAGCTCTCAGCTCCCTATCTCCTCCCCCCTCGCCCCTCTGAGCTGCCTTGATCAACCCCTCTCCTCCCCGCGCGTTCACGTGTGTTTGTTTACTTGTGCCACTCGAACGCGCCTGCATTACAGATTGATCGATTGGCACTTTTTTAACTTTCACTAACTTTGCTGCTACGTACTTCACTCTATTTCTTCTCTTGTTTTCCACTCGAAGTATAAGTTGATTTTTCGGCGCTAAGCGTGGACCTGCTTCCTCATGTTCCCCATCCTTTGCATAATTAAAACTGTGTTTTCTGAAAATCTTCATGGACAATGACAGATTGTGGATAACACGGGAGCTAAGCTAACGCTAACTAATGAAACACGAGATTTTACCGGTAAAACCAAGTTTTTCTCTTGTATTCTCGTGTGTGTGTGTGTGTGTGCGTGTGTGTGCGTACGCGCAGCTCTCCGATCACTTAGAAGAACTAAAGCTTCTTTCATTCACCAAAAAACAGACAATTGTTCTGAATTAGTAATTAATGTGCAACTGGTTATGTGTTCGCTGTGATGCTGGGGAGCGCCTTGGGCGGACACACACACACACACACACACACACACACACACACACACACATACACGCCTGACTGCTAACTAGTTAGCCAAATACTCGCTGAATTCAACAGCTTGCAAGGAACTTGTGTAGCTCTGATCCAGGTTGTTATCACACACTAGTACCGTAGCCTGATCACGAGCCACACACGCGCATGCACATACACACACACACACACACACACACACACACACACACACACACACACACACACACACACACACACACACACACACACACACACACACACACACACACACACACACACACTACTGAAGTGGACCTAACTAGTTAGCCACATGCTAATAGAGTTCAACAGCTTGTGAGGAACTTTCAGTGTGTATCTCTGAGGTAGGACATTACCGCATAATGATACCATAGCTTGAACAAACTCCCCCCTCGAGGATTAACCCGCCCTTGGACATGCCAACCAATCAGTATTGTCAATCACTTTATCCAATCACAGAGCGCCATTTGTGACGTAATTTATGTCACAAATGGCCATTCTAGTAAAATCTGATCGTTTTGATTCGGCCCGGGCCATGAATTCCTAAAACTCCAAATATCTATTGATGCAGGAAGTGTGTGTTTACCAGATTCTAGGAGTTGGTCAGGTTAGTGAGGACCGCTGTGTATATGTAGAGACCTGTAAAAATGTGATTTTCATAATGGGACCCCATCTGGACCCACAGAATTCTTAACTCTGTATTTCAGCTCTGGTCCCTTTGTATTTGATTGACAGCATAGGGACAGTTCTGGTGCCACCGTTCTCCACCTTGCATCCCGCTTCAGTCACCATGAGGTCACAGACTGGCTGCTGAAGAGTGACGAGGTGGACCCCGGGGCCTCCACCGATACAGGAGCCCTGCCTATTCACTACGCCGCTGCCAAGGGAGACCTGCCCTCGCTCCGACTGCTACTGGGGCACAGCCCAAAGTAAGAGCAACATGTTGTTGTTTACCTTTGAATTTTCCTTTACCTGAGGATAAGTTATTGACTTCCACTGTCTGTTGTCTGGAAGTGATTTAATTTTTGATTAATATGTAGTATTTATAGTATTGCAGGGAAGGCAAATAACCTAAAGCAGTCTGGGTGTCAGTGTTTGCATGTCTTAAAACAAACAGCAGTTGACACAAGTTCATTCACACATTCATCTGAAGACTAAATAAATCTAAATCAAATTAGCTGATTTGACTGCCTGGTTGTCTGATGTCGTAACACACAACACTAGACATTGTCATTATGTACTGGTCAGCACGGATCACTAGAGGTTATTTTCAATTGGCAACTCTCTGGTGGTCCAATTCTATGCTTTCCATGCTCCATGTTTTCAGAAATATTTTGAAAGCAATTTCCTCCTCATGGATCAATAAAGTTTGAGGCGCAAGTAATGCCACATTTGACAAATGTGAGATCTCTATTTCAAACAGATAAACAACAGATGCAGTAGCATTGTAATTTATGTTAAATGTACAGTACATTAAGACTTAAAAGTAAAAACACATGTATATTCACTTTTAAGATATAGTTAAATGTTTTTATTGATCTAGGAAAATTGAGATTGCAGCAAAAACTTAGTGTTAAAAGAGCTTACAGATCATCACTGCTTTTATTTTTGCAGGCTCTAGTCAGTTTGTAACTGAGACAGGCCTCAGCCGGTTCATGTCTAGTTTTCAGACCGATGTTGTTTTAGCAGTCTGACATGAATAAATGATCTATTAGATTACAAAGGTTTCAACTCAAGTCTTTTCAGAGGCTTTCCAAACAAAAACAAGGACTGATCACAGTAGCTAGCAGTTACGGTACCTCCTGGTACTGATGGTGGCCATCAGAGCTTTCTTTGTTATTACTATCTATAAATTTTGTTTTGGAAAATACCTCCAAAGGGTGCAGCTTTGTCCAAAGTCAGCTCAGTCACAACGCCCTTGTGCTGCTTATGTGATAAATCAAGAATTATTTCTGTAATCTTGACTCAGGTATGTGCAAATGCTTGAAAGTCATTTCAACCATGAAATAACTGTTAGCAGTCAGCACTGCAGTGCAACATTAATAATTTTTAATTAATTGATATACAAAATTTTCACTTGATTAACTAAATAATAGTTTGAAATGCAAAAATAGAAAAATGAAAACCCAATCATGGCATTCTAGAGAATAAGATGGCGACAATAAATGTCCAACAGTTCAAAATCTTAAAAATTAATTCAATCTCAGAACAAGAAAAGCAGCAAATCCTTACAATTACTTTCAGCTTGGGTTTTGTATTTATATGAAAACTGACAAAATGAGCTTTGCACTGGATATGTTTAAGGTGTAGAATGACAGGCAATGTTAAGTTTTAAGACCAAATGAATACAAACCAATATCACAGACACAAAGGTGCCTGACTGATTGCAGGGAATATCTGATTTTAAAAAAGAGGGTTAAGGGTTAAGATTGCTGATAGTAATAGAAAAATATATCATATATTTAAATAAACAATTGTTTCAGTATTTTTAAAGCACAAACATGAAACATTTGCTGATTCCTTAAATGAAAAGAAGTGCTGGTTTTCTTGGCAATAGTGTGCACTCGTCTTCTGGTTTGGAGTAAAGAATAAATATCTTTGGGCTCTTCAAAACTGTGATGAGTAGTTTCAGATTTTTTTACAGCGTTCTTATTTAAATTTTGATTACTGATTAACTCATAATTAAAATTTGATTTTGGTTGATTTTCACTTCAGCATATTGGCAGAATTGGCAGCATAACATCCACAAAATTAAAAAGTGACTTAGTTTTTTTTTTAAATCATTGAAAATATGAGCATTTATTCACAGAAATAAAAAAGGTACAGTGACAAGAGTCACTGTACCTTTATTAGAATCTGTTTCATTGTCCTATCTGTGAGAAAGAAATGTGCCACACTGGCTTTGTGAACTGTAGTTTTTTTCAGGTGTGTTTTATGGTGCGTAGCATGTACTGCACCTGGAGTGAACTTTGTGAGGAGGCCGTTGGCTCTGTGTTATGTTGTTCAATTTTTCTTCTCTGACTGCATGTTTTATACATTTTCATAACTGACATGCAGAAGCACTCCCCGAGAGCTGCCACCTTATTGTGGTGGGGGAGTTTGAGTGCCCGAATGATCCCGGGAGCTATGTTGTCCGGGGCTTTATGCTCCTACCAGGGTATCCCTCGGCAAACAGGTCGTGGGTGACGGGCCAGACTAAGAGCAGTAACAAAGCCCCTACAGCAAGTAAAACATCAAGGACCGTGACGTCACCCTGGAGCCACACCCAGGGTTGGGGCTCATATGCGAGCGCCTGGTGGCCGGCCTCTGACCACGAGGCCTGGCCGGGCTCAGCCCGAAAGGATGACGTGGGCCCAACCTCCGTTGGACTTAACACCCGCAGAGAAAACCATAGGGGACGGGTGCAGTGGGGATTGGGTGGCAGTCATCAGCATGGGGCTCGACAACCCAATCCCCAGAGAAAGAGTCTAGATCTAGGGACATGGAATGTCACCTCGCTGGGGGGAAAGGAGCCAGAGCTTGTTAAGGAGGTTGAGAGGTACTGACTAGATATAGTCGGGCTCACCTCCACCCACAGCTTGGGTTCAGAAGGCTGCAGACATTGAGTCAGAATGGACCATGTTCTCCACCTCCATTGTCGAAACGGCTGCTCGGAGCTGTGGTCGCAAGGTCTCTGGTGCCTGTCGCGGTGGTACACCCCGAACCCGGTCATGGACACCTGAAGTAAGGAATGCCGTCAAGCTGAAGAAGGAGTCCTATCAAATCTTGCTGAATTGTGAGACTCCAAAGGCAGCTGACAGGTACAGGCAGGCCAAGCGTATTGCAGCTCGAGTAGTCAAAACTCAAGTCTGTTAGGAGTTCGGGGAGGCCATGGAGGAGGACTATCAGTCAGCCTCAATGAAATTCTGGCAAACCATGCAGCGCTTCAGGAGGGGAAAGCGATGCACAGCCAACACTTTACATTACAGGCAGAGAGCTGCTGACCTCGACTGAGGATATTGTCAGGCAGTAGAAAGAATACTTTGAGAATCTCCTCAATCCCACTACCATGTCTTACACAGAGGAAGCAGAGGCTGAGGTCTCAGAGGTAGATTCGTTCATCACCCAAGCTGAAGTCACTGACGTGATTGCCAAACTCCTTGGGGCAAAGCACCGGGGGTGAATGAGATTCGCCCTGAGTACCTCAAGTCTCTGGATGTGCAGGGACTGTCATGGTTGACATGTCTCTCTGGCAGTCGAAGACAGTACTTTTGGATTGGCAAACAGGGGGGCGGTGGTCCCTCTCTTCAAAAAGAGGGACCGGAAGGTGTGTTCCAACTATAGGGGGATCATACTCCTCAGCCTCCTGGGGAAAGTCTATTAGAGGGGACTGGAGAGGAGGATTAGACCTATAGTCGAACTCGAATTCAATCGAATTCAAGAGGAACAATGTGGTTTTCGTTCCGGTTGGGGAACACTGGACCAGCTCTACACTCTCCATCGAGTGCTCGAGGGTTCATGGTAGTTTGCCCAACCAGTCCACATGTATTTTGTGGATCTGAAGAAGGTATTCGATTGTGTCCCTCATGGTATCTTGGGGAGTGCTTCAGGAGTATGGCCCTTTGCTGAGGGCTGTCTGTTCCCTGTAAGACCAAAGTCAGGGGTTGGTTCACATTGCCTGTTCCAGATGCATGTTGGACTTTGTCAGGGCTGCCCTTTATCACCGGTTCTTAATCTTTATGGACAGAATTTCTAGGCGCAGCCAGGATCCAGAGGGACTCTGGTTTGGGGACCAAAGGATCCATCTTTGCTTATTGCTGACAATGTTATCCTGTTGGCCTCATCAAACCTGGACCTTCAGCGTACACAGGGACGGTTTGCAGCTGAGTGTGATGCGAGTGGGATGAAGATCAGCACCTCTAAAACCGAGGCCATGGTTCTCGACGGGAAAAGGGTGGTGTGCCCTCTTCACGTCGGTGGAGAGTCTTTGCCCCAAGTGGAGAAGTTTCGTATCTTGGGGCCTTGTTCACGAGTGAGGGTGACAGACGGATCAGTGCAGCTTACGCAGTGATGCGGTCGATGTATAGGTCTGTCGTGGTGAAGAAGGAGCTGAGTCGTAAGACGAAGCTCTCAATTTACCGGTCAATCTATATTCCTACTCTGCCTTATGGTCATGAGCTTTGGGCCATGACCACCCTTGGGGAAGACCTAGGACACGCTGGAGAGACTATGTCTCTTGGCTGGCCTGGGAACACCTCGGGATCCGACCTGGAGGAGCTGGAGGAGGTGTCTGGGGAGAGGGAAGTATGAGCATCCCTCCTGAGACTGTTACCCCTGTGACCTGGCCCCGGATTAGTAGTTGAAGATGGATGGACATGCAGAAGCACACATAGAGGTACTTAAATGACACAGAATGTGAACAGACAGGAGGATGTGACTCACTCAGAAGCATCTCAGCAGCATTTCTGTCAATCAATACCTCCCTTGAGAGATATGTGTTACTTTGTTCTTTCTATTTGAGTGTTAAACTATTTGCTATGTGACTTTTTTCAGTTCACCATGACAGTATTGATATCAGCCATGCTGGGATATAAACGGATAAAGAAGTCAAATTAGCTGATAGCATTTAGCCAATTGATGTTCTCTGTGCTGGTGTCTGCTTTGGCTATCTGTGCTCAGTTCTACCATAAAGCAATAGAAGCCTATGAATTTCCAATTTAATCTTCAAACAGCCTCATCAGTCACATTGCTTGACTTTGATGACCTTCGTAGGACGGGCTGTTTGTCCAGGAACTAACCTTGTGCTCTGCATCTCATGTATTGTCCAGTTGCATCCAGACAGGTGCATACCTGCTGAAATTTTAATGAGCCTGAGGGACATGGTAGCTCCCCGATAGCTGGGCCCCATTCACTCTTCTCCACCACCTCTACCTCCGTTGCTGTTTACCACCATCTCCACGGCGACACACAGTAGCGCCAACCAGTGATAAGATAATGAGGAAAACAAATCCGTTTGTATAGACGACTGTGTTCTACTCACTGACCTCAAGCTTTGTGTAGAACAGTACTTTGGAGAAGGGAGATACCATTCTTGTTTTAGGGTTTATTGCAAATGGCAAATTTCTATCAGCGAGCTTTTTTAAAGTAATTGAATGGCTCAGAGGTTGTTCTCATAAGACAACAGAAGGCCTTCTTCTGTTACACCATCACTTCAGTAACAGGCAGCCTATTGATGGGACATAATACATGGTACATAGTGCTAATAGTGGTAATAGTACATGCAGGGGATAAACAGTGAACAAGCAACAGCAAATACATGTGAAAGCTTTTAGTGCAATTTCTCTGTCGTATTACTAAACCGTTGGTTTTAAGTTGTATAACACATTAAAAGTGTTAACACAAACAACACCATACTTTCAGTCCCCACTAAAATGGCATGTATCTTTAGTATATTGCTGTTGTATTTGAATAAGTATAGCAAGTCTGACACAAGTTTTTTTAGTATCTGCACAGCTGAACATGTCATCTGAAGTAAAGACAAAACTCAAGGGAGAGTACTGCTATGTTATGAGAGTCTGCTATGTTATATGTAATAAACACTCACAGGCTTTTTATGTTACAGTTTACGCAGCACATATGTCTTTGTGTCCTCATATCTTGGTGTTTGTTAAATTTATAAGCGACATCTGAATCGGGGGTTTGTTCGCCTGTCCATCCTAGACAACCAAGACCAAGAGGCCTATGTCCTGCTGTTTTCCTGCTGATAACCTCAATACACAAAAGACTGAGTGAATGAATGAGGCAGAGAGAAAAGGGACAAACAGGTTATGCAAGCAATCAGTGCAGATTGAGATCTTTAGCCAAACCATCATTCCAAATGGCATTGAGAAGGATGACATTTGTTCCAGGGCATATTGTCCAATTAAAACTTAACCCCACACTATGACATCGATAATCCTGCTAGTCATCATTTAATCATACTAAATACTGCATACAAGTTAACACACATAATGATGCTGTCCAAAAATTTCATTCATGTATCTGCTTATAGCTCCTATATCGATGGAAGTGAAGACCACACAGATAAATGCAACGTAATATAAATCAAATCATGTTTGTCACAGAGGACTTTTACTTCCTGTTAGCAGCAGGTGGCTCAATTGCTTCAACAGCATAGTTGCACATGGATGTCATTAGTGTGGGACCCTGATCAAATTTGAAATTGTGTCTTAATTGGACCTGAACAGTTGACTTAAGAATTTCAAGGCAATCGGTTCATCGCTTAAATCAAATAAATCACCTGTAACTTGTGCTCAGATGCCTTTGACAGATATTGACATGATATATTGCATATTTAGTCATTGTTTTTTCTTTGGGTGCAACGTGTGACAAGAACTGTTTCTTTATACTATTGTAGATCAGTTGTTCTTAACCTTGTTGGAGGTACCAAACCCTGCTGGTTTCATATCCTCACTCACCGAACCCTTCTTCAATAAAAAAAATAAATTCTTTTTTCAAATTTAAGACTGTGCATGAACTCATATGAAATGACCTACCTGCAAATCAGCATGACTTCTGCTGTTGTTATTGAGAGACCAGTTCAGATATGCGTAGCGTCACCTTGGCAAGTGCTACTCTTATGTCATTTTCACAGCAAAGTCTGTTTCTTTTGTTTTCCACGCAGCTTCAGGAAGTGTTCCTTTATTTTTTCCAGTGTGACACTAGAGTTGCTCAACTTGACATTGCAAATCCTGCAGAACGCTGACTCCCATCACGTTCCGTTAGACAGTACATGTAAATTCACGTTGCACATATTCGTCCGATCACTTTCTTTCTTTGCTCAACATAGTTACTATGAATTAAAATATTAAGAAAGCAATCAGATGACGTACCATCATGACAGGCATAAATCGACTACTGAGTGCGCAAAGTCCCATGTAGCACAGGTAGGCTAATCGATGCAGCGTGATCACCTCCAGCAAGTGATGGCTAAGGGGGGCGTGTCATCACAAATTATGGAAAAGAAAACTGAAGTGATATTTTTTGGTGGCACCGCTGGTACACCCCTTCCAGATCTGGGTTCTTTGGCCCAGCATGTCAGGCCAGCCATCACTAATCTTGGGGTAAAATTGGACTCAGGTCTCAAGCTTGACAGCCAGATCAGGGCAGTAGTGAAGTCCAGCTTTTATCATTTGAGGCAGCTGGCCAGAATAAAACCATACATACATTTTAGAATCCATTTTAAAATTCTTTTATTTACTTTTAAATCCCTGAATGCCCTTGCCCCACCTTACCTCTCTGAGCTTCTACACCGCTATGTACCTGCTCGCTCTCTCAGGTCAGCTGATCAGCTGCCCCTGAATGTGCCTAAAACCAAACAGAAGCTCAGAGGGGACCGTGCCTTTGCTGTTGTGGCACCCAAATTGTGGAATAATCTGCCTCAGCAAATCAGACAGGCCTCTTCTCTGTCTGTTTTTAAATCTCGTGTGAAAACCTACCTCTTCTCCTTGGCTTTTAACATCTAGATAGACACTGGATTTTATTTTGTCTTACCTTTTTTATCTTACTTTTTATTGCTCTGATTATTTGCTTTTGTTTTTATCCATATTTTATGTTTTGTGTTTTTAGTTGATTAACTTTACTTATAATATTTGAGCCATTTTGTCTTTTATCTATAATGTTTGTTCTTTTTTATTCATTCGCCTGTACAGCACTTTGGTCGACTGCGGTTGTGGTAAAGTGCTCAACAAATAAAGTTTGGATTGGATTGGATTGGATCACAAATTGACAAACGTACACAGTGATTCGTGTATGTTCTGCAAAAGCACTTTGTCTTGATCTCCATCTCCGGTTGTTGTTCCAAAATCCCATTCACCTTATTACAAGGTAATTGAGTGAAGAAGATAAAATGCTGAAGGCGTTTTGTCAGGATATAACCCTCTGCTCTTTTTCTCTGGGTATCATCTGTGTTGTTGAGATTAAAAAACATACATGTATGAGACCGTCTGTTGTTCATTATGTATGGATTAAGCCGCTCACATAGGGATTCAGTGATGGTCTCTTAGCTTCAAACTGTTGAGCTGTTGGTTTGTAAGTTCACTATTGAGTTATGAAATATATGGATAAACAGGCAAGAACAGTTTTTCACTCAACCAATGGCTGAGCTGCGCTTATTCTCTTAAGCAATAATCTTCTTAATAACTTCTTGGAACAAGCCGGACACAACCCCCTTTTTGTTCTCTTTTACTACAAGAGGTTTAAAGTGAGAAAATGCAGCATAGCATGTGAGATAATGTTGAGCAAAGAGCAAAATATCACTACAGTATTCTTTTCAAGTTAAATCATACATTTGTATTAAAGAGAAGAGCTATATGCTTCTCGAGATGTTTCACTTGTCAAGAAATCTTAATTGAGTTGATTCCAGTCTAAAAATAAATAAGCCATATTTTTTTTAAAAAGTATTTCAAACTATTTGATTGTCATGTTTCTAGATGTAATGTTTTTAATCAAAAACAGTGACTTGCAGTGGAGCTTCAGTGGCCTTTAAACTCCTGTTTCAGTGGCCTCTAAACTTCCGCTGTACATTTTCTGTCTCCTTGTAGCTGTCGACCTGTGGGCAAGCTACAGCCATAAGAAACCTAAGTTACAGAGTTAAATTAAGTACACAGATTCACCTACAACACTCTCCATTATTTAGACCGGAGGAGCGAGCAATCCTTTATCAGGCAAGAAGACCATTAGTGTGACATCAATTACTTTACTAGTAATGAGGATAACCTTGGTCTTTGTTACTATTACATGGGATGGGGGGGGGGGGGGGCGCACTCACTGAGGTGAGTTACTCATCATAGCTGAACTGGAATATATATCAAATGTCGGCCACTTCAGAGAATATTACTCCTCCTTTGAATGATGAAGTGATGAGGGAGCGCCACTTGTGCCTCTTGCTTGCTCTGTCGTCACACAAGGCTAAACTCTTTCTTAGCTCATTGAAATCTACACCTCTTCTTCAGAAGGACTTCTCCAGTGGAGTGTTCAGGGACCTTGTCATGTTGGAGAGTTTATGTGAAGGTGGGTTTTGCTATTAGAATTATACCTTTATCAAATCTCAATCCTGTCAATTAGTATTCAGAGTTAATAACAGATGTCAGCATCTTTCCTGCAGACCCCAGTGGGCAGGTAAACTTCAGCCAACTTTGGTTACATTCGTGAATTATTGACCAGACTCTCCACTTCCTGATGACAAAACCACAGATTACCTCCCCCTTTTATTCTGAAATATTTAAGATGTGCTTGTTTTTACTTGGATTTTTTTTCCCTCTTCATCACTCAGACTTCCATTGTGCGGTGAGAGGTTGCTTTGTTCAGAAAGTGTATCTCCTTCCTGGATTAGGCCCTGACTGATCATGAGCAGATACGGCTTTGTGTGTCATACTGTTTTAAAGTTTAGTATTCAGACAGAATTACAGCCTTGAGTCACATCCTCAAGTTGGATAGGGTCATGTTTGTGTCTGCTACACCCGTCCACCCATGCACCCATCCACTTAACTCCTTCTACTCGTTTCCTCACCTCCTTCATCCTCCTCATGTACTGTCTCGGGCCACTGGTGCAGCCTTTGGCTAAGCAGCAGGTTGGGTGAAGTCAGTGGAGCGGTAATCCTCTTATAGGACGCCTCGCTCATTTGTCGGCGTCCAAATAAAGCGCAACCTTATGGGATTTAGTGGGGAAGCACTCGTTCACTCCCTGACATTCCGCTCTGCCTAAAAAGATCTGGACAAGGAAGGACGCAGGGATTTCATGAGCTTTTGCTTTGGGGGTGGAGTCAAGGGCCTTCAGGAATAAAAGAGAACAGGATTTAGCTCTGAAAATAGTCATGTTTTCCTGTCACACTTAGCTATTACCATTAGCCTATTTACTCATTAAACAATGATAGTGTCTAAAGAACAATTAGTAGCCTTATTATTGTAATCATTACTTATAAAGAAATAATATGTACAGTTGACAAGCTGCTGTGGCATTTCAGTTGTGAACAGAAAAAGATACATCGCTGAACCGTAAGAGGAACTTTTATCAAGAAGTCTGTTCAAAAGATCACAGAGAACCAGTTATGTTGACAATATCATCATCACATCATACAACTTATTGTCTCTTATATGTACTCTCTAATTTACATTAAATCTTTAAGTCAGTTTAAGACAGCAGATTTACTATACAGGGATTGTGTAGTGAGCACATACAGCAGTGTGTGTGTGTGTGTGTGTGTGTGTGTGTGTGTGTGTGTGTGTGTGTGCGTGTGTGTGTTTCATTTAACTTTTACATAGTAATTTCTTGGTGTAAATAGATTTTATTGTTATGAGTGACACATCAAATCTTTTTTATAGTCAATCATTATGTTTCCATACAGGGAAGGCCTGACGGGCCTCAGTTGATAATATTTCCATGTGTGTCTTTTTCTCCTTACTGTTTATTTTCCCTGCAGTGTTGTCAACTCCCAAACTAAAAACGGTGCCACGCCGCTCTACCTGGCCTGCCAGGAGGGTCATCTGGAGGCTGTCCAGTACCTGGTCAAGGACTGTGGGGCGGATTGGAGCATCAGAGCCAATGACGGGATGACGCCTCTGCATGCTGCTGCCCAGATGGGCCACAACACAGTCATCGTCTGGCTGGTATGTTGGAATATAGAGAAGGCTCTGATGAAATCTGAATTGATGAGCTCACATATTTCAATGACTTAACCAGTTCATGTTAGGTAATTAATTTGTTTTAATTTGTTTAAAATATTTTTTTATTATTGGAATGGTCTTCTTTTGTAGTATTCCATCAAATGGTTGTAACTTGTGCCATTATTCGACATCTTTTCAGATGAGCTTCACAGAGATCAGCCTGACAGACAGGGATGACGACGGGGCCACAGCCATGCACTTTGCAGCCAGCAGGGGCCACGCAAAGGTGCTCAGCTGGCTGCTGCTGCACGGCGGGGAGATCGTCACCGACAGCTGGGGAGGGACTCCGCTTCACGACGCTTCAGAAAACGGTGAACTGGAGGTACGTTTTCTGTCTGTTTTTGAACTTCCAGTGGAACCTGTTGTTGAATAGAATGGAGATAATAGAGATCTTCATTTTCTTTCATTTGTGTAAACTGACACAAGCTGTGTTGTAGTCATGAGTGAAGTAGAGAGTAAATATAATTTATTTTAAATTAAATCTAATAATCTAATAAATCATGTAGGAGTATCAGGATTCTTGGTGCTCACAGGAGTTTCCCACATAACCATCTGTTTTGAATGAATTTCCTCTAGCTTATGGTCAGTCTGACCGCCTGTTTTGACTAGAAATTTGCTGTAACCAGGTTTGGTCAATTGTGTGAGCTCACACTTCATATTTAAACTATAGAGAACATTATTATAAGTGACTTATATTTGCTGAGCGTGATAAGGGTTTTAAATTTAACTTAAAACTTAACTTAAACACAAAGTTCTCAGTCTGGAACAAGAAAATTTAGCCTGGCTTCCACTTTGCTATTAAATGGATTTAAGACAACTGCTTTAATTTGATTAAAGAAAATCAAAAGTACTGAGAGAGGAAGAGAATGGTTTCCTTCATCATTTGAAGGCAAATCATGTCTATGAAATGTCTTCATCCATCATCTTCTTTCTCATAATGTTACTTAATAAGACATTCAGTTCTGTGATTTAACTTCATTTTTACAACAGCAGTCCTGCCTCGTTTTGTCTACTGTATTTATACCTAACCTCCACGTCTCTCATCTCGCTCTCCAGTGCTGTCAGATTCTCGTGGTTAACGGAGTGGACCTGGGCGTCAGAGACCAGGACGGCTTCACAGCAGCAGATCTGGCTGAATACAACGGTCACTCCCAGTGTGCTAAGTATCTGCGCACGGTAGAGAACATGGTAGGAGACACTGCTGTGAACCCATATCATGCAGGCATTCATCTTTCTGATCAATCTGTGGACTCGGATAAAGAGAACTAATCAATGAGGATCATATTACTGTAATGTAGGTAATGTAGTCTGTTAATCTTAATCTCACCATCATAGATCCTTTTACAATAATAATCATTTCATTAGCATTTCCTCTGGGATTAATCAAATCTATCTATCTATTTTTGGTTTAACAACAGTATTAGTTTAAGTTTGTTAAATTAAGTTAAGTTTTGCACTTCTGAGCACTAATTATTCTCACAGGTGCTCTGTCATTGCACGTCAAATGAAGAAAACAAGCTGCATTTGCTCCTGACAGAGCGCGCCCTGACCATAAATTGATTTAGAATATTCTTAAATATTAAATTAATGTATTTCACAGTCACTATTCTTTCCACAGAGCTAAAATAAAATTTTAGAGTGAGGCTATTGCAGTTAAAAAACAGCTGCTGCTGAGCTAATATCCCTCCTAGTAACCAGGCCTGCTAACACTCCACATACTTTGGCCCCCAGTGCTTAAAAGCTACTAAAATCCCCAAGTGGCTAGAAGAATAATCACTCGTCCATACAGAATTCTCTGTGGAATGTGGGGAACATATTTCCCACCTCCTGCGGTCTCGCCATCAGGGAATTTAAACTAACTATGTGCTGCACTGAGGGTGGAGGAGGAGGCCCTAGGGCCATTTGATCAGCTGTGAGATGCTTCATTATGTGTGCTAGTTAAACTCACAATGCTGCAAGTCATTAGTGACTGAAGGGTAATGGGGTTAAAAATTTATGAATGAGCAAAGTAAACAGTTCATATCAGTTATTCATTTATCTGTCTCTGTAACGATGATCTACCTTTACTTTATATTAAGTTAATCCAGGCCGTTTTTAATAGTGAATTATTACATCAGTGCTAGATCGATGACTTTCCTTCTGGCTGTATCTACATATCGGACAGTTCAACAGGCAACAGTGTGTGTGTGTGTGTGTGTGTGTGTGTGTGTGTGCGTGTGCGTGTGCGTGTGCGTGTGCGTGTGCGTGCGCGTGCGCGTGCGCGTGTGTGTGTGGTGCTCATCCTTTGACAGAGTGTGGAGCACCGTGTTTTGTCTCGGGGCCCCTCAACAGACCTGGAGTACAAGCAGCTGGACTCAGGCCTCTCATCCCCGAACACAACTATGCCCCTGGCCAGCCAGACAGCACACTTCAACATCAGCTCACCATCCAGCTCCATGTCCAACTACGACTCAGCAAACTCCAGCCAGTCCAGCACCGGGGAAAAACGGAGCAGCTTGACAACATCACGAGGCCCGCCTGCCCAGCTGAATACGATTGCACACACAGGTCAGCAGCACATAAAGTGAAGTGAATGAACTTACACATATTAGGTATAGACGTGCGTCACTTAACTTCAGTCAGGAATTAATTCACACATACAGAATCTACACCAGCTACTGAAGGGGAGTTAACATCACACAGCAGATTAACTCCTCATATGCACATCACACAGGTGCATGGTATACTGGTGCTGCACTCTAGTGGCCTGTGTGGATAAGAGTGTAACTCTTGGTGTCATTGAGAAAAACAAAATGATGAAAGGTTTACATAAAGTCTTGCTTTATCCTTTTGAAACAAGAAGAACACCTGGAATAAACTTGTGTCTTCTTCAGGTGCACCAGAGTCAGCCATTTCTGACATGCAGGCCTACATGGACATGCTAAACCCAGACATTGGCTCCGACCAGCCCAAGAAGAATGAAATTCCTGCTGATGCCACCTCCAAGCCGCCGCCGCCACCACCACCGACCTATCCGCCCCCACCTCCCCCACAAACGCCCCCGGCGCCTCCTCCACCTCCGAGCTACCCGGCTCCACAGCCCCCGAAGGAGCCGTCATCAGTCGAGTTCCTGAAGGTGAAGAGCAATCTGCGGCATGTGGAAAGTAACAGCCACAAAAAGAAGGCAAGTACAGAGGTGGACGATCCTGCAATGAGCGCAAAAGCTTTATTGGTTTGTAAATCAAGTCTCAGGTTTGTGCAAAGACTTCAGTGAGACGGAAATTTCTTAAGATTGAGTAGCAGTTACATTTTTATTGGAATATTATTTCTGATTGCCTAACTAAAGGTTTCACTGCAGAGCTAGTCCTCTGGTTTATGAGGAGTTTAAGTCTTTCTAATATGGAATAATACAAGGCACATGACAATATGTTGTGGTACATGGTGATTATAGCTCAAATAACCTCCTTATATTTCATTAAAACTGCACATATTGTAAGTTTTGATAAAAATAACATTTGTCACTAGCTGTGATGTAAATCTGTGGCATGCATGGCTGAGTGTTTGGAATAATTTGTCCATTTGCAACCATTTTCCCTTGTGTCTAATCAGTTGGGCTATTTCTCTTGTGTAACAATGTACCCAGTCTGGGTGCACACAATGATGTTATTGTATTAACATGGCTAACGAGGCTAACGGAGATACTCATTACCTTGGCAGGTCTTCTGGGTGGACACGTTCAATGGCAGTTGTGATGGGTTTGTTCATCATTCTAGTAATTAATTTGGCTCCAGATCACACGAAAAGAAGTGTTCAAAAGGATGATATGGAGCAGCAATTACGTTTGGCATCCACATGAGTTTCAATTCTGCTTCTAGCGGTTCAGCTGTGCAGCAAAATGCATTCAAACTGGTTGTGTGAAGTTATCGTTTAATTATCAAATTGGTGAATATTACAGTTATGATAAATAATGACTTGTATTTCATCGGGATGTATTTCAAGATTATTGATTATTGAATGTCAGAGGCTGTGGGGGACGGTCTCCCATGCAGAGTTAGTTGTTAGTTGGTAGAAGGTTCCACAGGCCGTAGCATGTTGTCTCCAGAATGGGTTGTGTGTGTGGGTTTGTGTGTGCACGCATGCGCCATCAGCCATATGGCGGAGAGTTTTTAATTAGTGCCCTCCCCTCTCCCTCTCCCCACCCCCTCAGCCTGGGCCGGTACCCAGGTGACCAGCCTGGGTGAACCCTCATTAAGAATTTACCAAGAAACACAGTGCTGGGAATGCATGCACATGTGCGTGCAAACACACAAACACACACACAAATAAGATCAGAGTGTACCGTATACACTGGGAAAAACAATCTGCCTTTGGGCACCATAGTAACAGGGAACGGTAACTTCATCCAGGAACGCAGCTGATCAGTTCTCACAACCTGTGGACGCGTTACAGGCTGGAGTGTGAAGGCTAGAATATTCTAGTACTTGATGGCTGAGTAGTATGCAGTAGGCCATGCTGAGCGCAGCACCTGGTCTTTGTGTTTTGCATAGGAGGCACTGGACAGAACTGGGGAGTGGTTGCTCTGTGTGCTAGCAGTGACATCATTGCCACTGCTGTGGCTGGCCTGATAGGTTATTGATGAGGCCTATGGGTAAAGTGAGAGGGCAGGTAGAGTGACAGCCAGAGCGCTGAGAGAAGAAGACTTGACAGTCTGGATTTGGTAACAGCTACTTTCTGAGTTCTGCTGGGTTTTGTAGATGAGGCTCAGTGAAAACTGACGAGCTGCAGGAGAGGATTTTTAACTAGAAGGTAAGGTGTTCAGAAGAATAAGAAAGGTTTGTTTTATCTGTGTGATGCAATGTTGAAGTTTGAGGTGTGATCCTGCAATGTGTTCTTTGTATCTGGACTCATCAACAGGTCCAGTTGTTGTTCTGCTGGGTTTTGTGGGTAAGGCTCCTGCAGCTCGTCAGTTTTCACTGAGCCTCATCCAGCTGTTGTTATCAAATGTGTTCCAACAGAACTGCACGCTTTCCTCACCCTTGCCATTCCTATTACAGGTATACCAGGCTGTTGTAGCGTGTGTGACATTAGATTCATTTTCCATACACAGCCTATGTGTGTGTAAGACTGTTTTTCAATAATGTTCTCTACAGTTTTGACTGTCTTAGATAATGCACACAGAAGCAACGTAAAAACAACGGCAGTGGCTTTTTGGTGACAGACAGGTCTGTTGATAATGGAGATGAAGTATGTCTGTGTGTTTGGTCGTGGATAAATGCTTTGTACATTTGCTATTGTTAGCCCAACTCCCTGCTCGCATTACCCGTCCAGCTGATGATGAGTGCTCAGGGACCATTTCTTTGACAGCAGACATGAGTCAACAAAACTAACAGCAACAAAATAGGCTAATAGGAACAGAACATGACACCACAAAGGGGGAGAGGTCAGGGGTCAGCTTTACATTGAACATTGGACATCTGCTTGGCATTAAAGGGTTTTGTCTGGATTCATTGAAAAGAGTCTGTAAGGAGCACTTTGATGAGTTATTTGATGCTGATCTATGAAAGCTGTAAACTTTCAACCACATAGTAATTGCACACAATTACTACGACACACACAAAAAGTAATGCAAAGTTTCTGAGCAAACTTTGAAATGCACATATAAACCTTTCTTTGCATTAGAAACATGTATCTAAAAATGTCACCCATCCACTTTATCTGCAGGTGTTTGTTGCATGGGCTGTAAATAATAGTTACTTGTTATTATTGGATGTTGTTACATCCCGCGAAGCGGTGATATATTATAATTGTCAGCGTTTGTGTGTTCGTTCTTCCGTACGTCCACCAAATATCTTCACAACCATTGCAGATAGAAAGATGAAAGGAAAAGTAAGTTACTGGGTAACAAAAGGGGATGAAAGTGAGATGATGACCTTGACCTTGAGAAAACTAGGTCAAGATCAAATTTCAACTTTTGTACATTTTTTTGCACATATCTCAGAAACCAGATAAGATAGAAAGATTAAACAAAAGACGTTATATTCAGGGAGGCAAGGGGATGAAAATTAGATCACAACCTTGACCTTGAAAAACTAGGTCAAGGTCAAATTTTCACTTTTACACCTTTTTAGGTACACATCTCTGAAACATTGCTGTGACCACTACAGGGTCAGGTCAGGGTAGGTCAGGGTAAAGTTTTGAATTCAGGGGTGTGGAAGGATGTTGTAGTCTCTGACTGCCTTGTTTCTTCTGAAAAATATAAGTTCTAAAATACAAACAGCCTGACCTGATGTTTATTTTACGTGGTGTAGAGTGACGACTCTCGGATTGGCAAGAGTCTGATATTCTGTCTTGTAACTTGTCTGAGATTGATGTCAGAGCAGAAAGTGAGAGGGCTCAACTGACTAAAGTCAGTGACCTCTGACCCTTCTCTGGATAGACGGATGCACCTGAATATGAACTCACTCTGTGTTGTTTGTAATGTCTTAACTTTTCAAAGCGTCAATGGTTTGACTGGAACTGAATAAAGGCTTGTTGCGTTGTGTAAATAAGGATGCTCTCGTCATCTGAGAGGATAATATTGCAACAAGATCAACTAAGTACATCTTCCATTGTATGTTGTACCATGAATGATAGGCTTACTCCAAAGGTTTAGCCACATTAAAGCCTTTTATGCCATTTACCACTTTGTCATTTAAAACATCAAGGTTTCTGTCGTTTTGTCAGTCAGGTATCTGCTCTCACAGCGATCACTCAGGAGTCATAATTTTACCTTGTTTTCTTTGATCTCCTTTTCTTTTAATTTATAGATAATTTATTCTGTATTACCACACACATTTTAACTAGTTCTTGTTTTGCATAGAGGAATTAAAAAGGTTTTAAAATGCAAATTACTACAAGTAATTTCAGGCTAATTATATTTTTAAAAAGTCATATACAGTGTATGTACTTGTTTTATTTTCTGTGAAATAACTATAAATAATAAGAGTCTAATGTGACTTCCAACAAAACCTGAATAAATGAAATTTGATTTGTTTCATGTAAGAAAACAGTTTGCGGAAGATGATCACATATAAGAATCTGACACATCTGTGGGGATTTTCCGAGGTTGTTGAATTTTCAAAACGTTGGCAATTACAGTACTTCATACTGATAAAGAAATATAAGTAAAACAAAAACTAAGTAGAGAAAATTAGACTGAAATAAAAACCACTTGAAGGGACAAGAAAGTCAAAATGAACCTGGGATATTATTTGAAGTAAACTAATTAAAGAAACATTTTGGTGAAATTATTATTTTTTTATCATCAATAGGGACCTTAGCCAAACAAAATATATCATAAGTTACGATGTGCTCCATGACAGCGGAAGTGACGCAATCATAGACATCGGAGTGAATCCATATAAACACCATTATATAAATATACAGCAAGCGACAACATAAAAAGCCAGCCATTATCATATTTATCACAAAATCCTCTCAAATCATGTCATTATCATCAGATTCGGAAGAGGAATTCCCTGTCAACCCAGCTTGGGATGTGATTACTGTATTCCCTGTAATTACGACCCGATGTTATGACTGCATTATAACTGTAAACTATACAAGCCCCTATATGATACCAATCAAAGAGACAACCCCCCAAAATCTGAGGTAATTGTTATAAATTAGTAACATGCCCCCGGAGGAAACAAACCCAATCAATTGACTTGTCTATCACTTTTGATATTGTTTACTTTGTGCCATAATCACATGATAATCTGGTCATAAAAACATTTATCCAATACCTCCAGCAGCTCCAGACATGAATTAATTATCTACTAAACCTTGGGAATTCAGAGTAAATACTATGGGTTGTCCGAAAATGATCATACCTTCAAATCTCTTTCAAAATCATGGGTGAAGGGTGAAGTGCTCATGACAAATTCTTGGATCTTTGGTCATTATGACCCTGTTTATCCTTGCTTTCCATGTCTCACCAATCTTTGCAGAAGGTATTTTGAAGACAGATAGGTTCTTATCTTTGTGTGTAACTCCTGTGTTTTTGGAACATCCATTCACCTCACAGGTAACCATGATTTTATCAGATGTATCACTTCATTGATCGTATTGTGCTGTAATGACTGCCCTGACTGATGAAGCGACGGGTGTCGTCGATGATGTGTGACCCCACATGACGGAGCTGCTGCAGCGCAGATTTTAAGGTGTCTTGACACCAGGGATGATGCTAGACATCAGTCAATTTCTTTTAAAATTATGATAATCAAATATATATCACTTTACAATGAGTGTCCTGTCCCTTTAACTTTTACAGTATCTGTCATTAAAATAATGTTGCACTTTAACCAGGTGTGTAAAACTTTTTGCCCTCAAGCAAAAGTGTAAAATCAAAAATCAAGCAAGCAATGTTTAGTTACAAATGACCTTTTTCTCTTAGAGTGGAATTAACATTAATCAACAAAAACTATGTACAGGTAGTCCTCAACCTACGAACACAACTGGTTCTGAAAGGCTGTTCGTCAGCCGAATTGTTCGTAAGTCGTTATTTATTAAATTTTAATTTATACCCACTATTTGAGGTCATTTAAAGGCCATTACTACTCTAAATACACAATGAAATAAACTAGTGTAGTACAGTAATGTAACTTTCGCGTCTCAACCTCTGCTTAATGAATTTCATCCTCAGGGGGTGTAGAGGTTAAGCCTAGCTTTAAGCCACTGAGGTATTCTACCGTGTGAATAACACGCTGATGCGCTTCTTGGTAATCAAAAATCCGACACAACACTTTATGCTTGATTATTCTGTCATTTCTAATAAATCTCTCTATTAACTCGAACAATAGTTCACATCAAATAGTGAAACATTCAGAGTTTACAGGTTAATGCTTCCTGACAGAAACCTAACCCAGCCACATTGGTTCCTACATTATTTAGTTCCTACAGCAGGACAACTCCATCAATATTGTTAAAATAATATGAATTAACAGCAGATTGTAGATGCCTATTGTCTACATCGCTGGCTCTAATGTTCAACCTGATCCAAATTGTTAGTAGTCTTGATGCTCACCAATGTCCCCATGTGCATAAATACATGGTGTGTTTGTTTCCTGCTCAGGAGTTTTTAGGAGTCATTAATGAATTAAGGACGAAACACTGCAGATGATGCACCAACAGAAAAGCCACATAAAGTGCAACATCAGAGCAAAATGGTCTCTTAGTCTGGTATTTACTGAGTTATTTTGACATGATATATGAAATCGTAATCTTTGGGGTGTTAATGTTATGCTGCTCAATGTAGGTTTGGGCAGAAAGGGTGACTGCAGTCATCGCACATGGTTGTCTTTATGATTCCTATTGAAAATGTTCGTAAGTAGGATGTATGTATCTTGAGGACTTCCTGTACTGAAAAAAAATCAGATGGAAACAAACAATTAAAAGTTTCTCATTGTTTTTCATGGTCAGCAGCTGAGTTCTGGAGAAGGCCACGACAAACTACGCCGTGTGGATTCAAACAGGAAGTCAAGGAGTTTCAGCAAGCAGCCCAGCACTGGGGACTACTACAAGTCCCTGGGAAGCAACACAGCCGAGCCCCAAGGGAGCAAAGGCATGGCGCCCAAAGAGGAGGTAAACCAGATGCCTGCTGTCAGGGACAACCTCCATAGGATCAGCTCTTAGTAAAACACTAGTAAATATAGTCAACATATTATCACAAAAACTTCGGACTGCTTAAATTGTACGTGGTTTATGATACCATTCATGTTTAATAAGAAAAAAATACTTAAAAAAAAAAATACACGTGATGGTCATGTTGTTAAAAAATGTGTTATGTTCTCATGTGGTACAGTTTTGTCCATCTGGGAAGCTGATTTCAAACAACACCTTATACTAGTTGGATTTAAACCTCAATCCCATGCCATTCTCACAAAAACTGAACCTTCCAATGATTCCAATTTTTTTATCCATTAACATACGCCTGTCACCAATTCACCTATTGATTATTCATGACATTTTATTTTAAAGGTCCCATATTATGTATTTTTAACTTAATGTCATTCAGCTGCCAGATATCCAACTAGACTGTATTTTTTTGACCTAAAGTGATCTGTGGTCCTAAATATCAGCTCTTCAAAATCGCTCATCTGAGCTACTCACAAAACGCTTCGTTTCAGGCCTCCGGCTGTAGTATGTTAATGAGCTCTGCTGGTCACCGCCTCCTTCACCTGGGTTACGCCCCTCTGAAGGAGAGCGTTAGGCCACGGGACAATGACCGATATTACATTTGTTATCACTATGACGTTCGGAGGCCCCATCGTGTCGCCGTACATTTATGACCCTGAGTCGGACCCAGAAGCGGGGGCTCCTGAAGAAACACCGACTGTGCGGCTGCAGCAGGACGTTTCTGAATGGTTAGTACGAGTGAACGTTACTTAGTTGGTTCTGTGTTGTGTTTTCTAACCTACGTCCTCACAGGACCGGAGCATCGTCTGGTAGCTTTTTTTTCTACTCCCGCCTCTTATTGCATAGTAATAATGTCATATCTGTCTTATTATGTATTTTGTATATGTACAGATGTGTTGACTGCTAAAATGTTGCTGTACTTCTGTAGTTGGATAGATGGATAGATAGGTAGATGGATAGATGGATAGATGGATAGATAGATAGATAGATGGATAGATATAGATGGATAGATGGATAGATACAAGGGAAATTCAGGGTGACATTTGCTCACAAAAGATACAAATAAATACACATAACAGTTAAGTGACAGTAAAGTCTGATGGTAGTTCTGATAGTTATTACCACGTGGCTAATGCTAGCTTCTGCTCACGGCTAAGTTACTTTATTTTTCTATCACATTGATTTAATCCGTTACTAAGCTGCAAAATATTTGAAGCAGTCCTCTGTGACAAGACACACGGAGCTGACACCTGCTACCATCACACCAGGTTAATCATGAAATGATGCAACCATATTGCAATGATGCCTTTATCTACTCTTTTTTGAGATGTCTTCACCTTCTGTTTATTGCGCAGGTGTTCCTGTGGACACTGTGAACGTATGCCAACAGAAGCAGAAAACATCTGTTGTTTGGAGATAACACAAGTAGAATGCTCACAGCTAAACTTTCACATCTGAGACAAATACACCAGTAAGTCGTTTGAAAAATGTCACAGAATAAAAACTAGTTATGTCTTATTTTGCTTCATCAGGCATACCTTCATTAATGCAGTAACACATGACAAATATAGGTACAACAAAGTCTAATATATTGTATTTGCGACACCTTGATTTTTGTCTTATTAAAAGACATGTTGAACATCTTTTGGTATTCACAATCCATTTCTGTTGACATATACAAGCATTTATTTACATAAAACAATACATCCAATAACAATAATGAGAACACAGGGCCATCCTATCAGGAAATCAACAACAGTTCTAATACTCAGGATTGAAAACATTGTGAAATAAATAATTTTGTGTCCTTTTTCTGTAGACGGTGCAGACATCAAGCCTATCGCACCTTTGTTGGCTGGTGCTGGGGCTACTTAGGAGGCAGAATCCGGGTCGTCATCCCAGCCTGTGTGGTCCTTCGCATACGCCAGGAGTTTCCTGAAGACAAAGGCCACTACGCTGGATTTAGACTGAGTCTCTGTTGAATCTGGTCATGTAGCTGGCAATGACCTCCTCCTTGTCCGGACGTTCATACTGGGCAGAAATTCTCTGGGACAGGAATGGCCATCATCTCATTTGTGTGTGGTATGCGGTCCACCAAGACTTTGTCAAATATGAGGTCCATCATGTCAGCTACAAAACCTGTTCAATAAAACACCAAGATATATCTTTACTTTTATTGATATTGTTTGATTTGTTTGTTTAGAAAAATTGTGTTCAAAATACATCCTGGTACTTTCTACTAATTTATTTATTTGTATGGCTACTTTTTACTGTGTTTTGTTGTGAGCAATTACCAGCATAATTTCAAAACATGTTTGTTTGAAATATTAAAATACTGCAACACTAACAGAATGTTGGCTCTGTCTTGTGAGGTTTGACTCTGCATTGTCCCTTCAAAGCCTTTGGAAAGTGGATCTTGTAGAGTGGTACACCTTCCTGGGTCTCTGCTTGTGGTCTGTCTGCATTTTCATTGAAGTACATCGCAGCCAGGTAGAGTGTGGAAGTTACTCTACAGTGAGAATAGTCATTTGAATTGAAGGGAATGCAGTTGCATATTATTTACCTGTGCAATTTTTACAAAGGAAGCTCCAATGAGGTACACAGCTGCCTAAAGGTGCAGGTTCCCAGATGGTGTACTCCCAAGGACAGGCTGACTGTTCCAGTGCCTGCGTAACTCGCAATGGGAGCATCTCTGCTCCACAGACAGGAATGTTCCCAGCTTTGTGGTCCTTACGTCACATTTCCAGGTGCAGACAGGACACTCAGCAAATAATTTCAGAAGACAGTTTCCATAGGATAGTTTGATAGGATAGTTTTTATTAAAATAAAACACAGTGTCTATTTCTACCCCTTTTAGTTCATGGTGTAAAATAGTGTAAAAAAAACAACTTAGAAATAGTTGTTTTTTAGACTTGGAACGGATTAAAATTATTTACATTAATTATAATGGGGAAAAATAGTTTCGGATTTCGAACAACTCGCTTTTCGAACAGCCTTCTGGAACGGATTATGTTCGGAAACCGAGGGTTGACTATATTCAAAAATTATAGAAGATCTGCAGGACAGAAACTTCATTTTCCATAGAGGCTAACGTTTTGTGAATATAAACCGTACAATAGAAATGTAACGACATAAGGAGCCAAAGCAACATCATATGACTTGCATGAATCGGGGATGGCCACGCCCTTGAGCATGTTAACCAATCCATATCGTCCAATACTCTGTCCAATTGCACAGAGCCCCTTGTCTGACGTCAAGAACGGGGAATCTAGCGAAATATGATCAGTTTGAGTCGTTCAGAGACATGACTTCCTAAAACTCCAAATATCCATTGATGCAGGGAGCGTTGGTTTACCAGATTCTAGGAGTTGGTCTTGTTAGGGAGGACCACTATCTACAGTATATGTAGAGACCTGAAAAAGTGTGATTTTCATAATAAGGCCCCTTTAAGATACTAAACACATCCCATTGATCACATTACAAAATATCACTTTCTCTGGTACTTTATTTGCAGAGCATTCATGTTTGTGTAAGGTCTCAGAGAGGCTTTCAAAGGTCTTCTTCAGAGTGAGGTTAGCTGTGTGATGGCATGATGGTGTTAGGTTACAGCACCAACCACCATATTTGCCTGCACAACATGCTCCTCTTGAATGTTGAATAATCTTGGGTCTTCTTGAGCTTTTGTTTGGGGCCACATGCAAACATTCTCATTTACATTAGAACAAACTCAGCATAGTCCCAGGCAAGAGAGACTTAAAGAAAATCATCAAAGACCAGCCATCCTAGAGAATGGCAAAGGTTGTTGATTCTGCGATTAAACTTGGTTCTGTAGGGGTTCTGGTATGTAAAGCCTGCTGAGGGAATCTGCTTGTATCTTTATGATTTCTTTCTGTTTGAATAAATCCCCATTACTGCTGGAGCTAAACTACATTTAGGAATTCTGTGGGGAAATTGTTCACATTTTTTCACAAGCACTTTTTTATCAGCTAGAAATGATTTTTGGACATTTTGAAAAGGATGTGAAATAACATAATCTTCATATTCTCTAAATATTTATTATTCATCGTTATTTTTATTTATTTCATTGAAACTTTTTGTAATATGAGTATATGACAATCTGTTGATGTTTACATGAATAAACACATTTTACATGCAACCCTACAGGCTTAAATACACACATATTGTACTTGAAAATACATATGAATAAAGCTTGTGTGTGTGTGTGTGTGTGTGTGTGTGTGTGTGTGTGTGTGTGTGTGTGTGTGTGTGTGTGTGTGTGTATGTGTGTGTGTGTGTGTGTGTGTGTGTGTGTGTGCGCTCCCTGACGTTGCCGCTTCACACAACCACAGTCATCTGAATGAATGAGTCTGTTAGAATTTCATCAGCATCCCCAGGGAGGTGCTCTTCTAATCTCATGGGTGTCATCGGTGGGGTAGTCCTTGGTGGAACAAGCTACAATCCCCATTGAGCCAATTAAGGTCTCAGTGGGGCCCCTCCAGGTCTCAGAGGGACCCTAGCAGATGGACGGGCTAATCAACCGGCGCTCCGGCTCGTGTTACTAACACCCATCTGGACACCCCCCCTCCCCCCCAAACTCTCTGGAGGGTTTGAAAAGTAAAGGGGGCAACAATGATGAGCATGCGTCTGCAGAGTGGGCGTGGGGTGGGGTCGAGTTAAATGTCACGGTCCATTAATTTGCTTCCAGCAGAGTTACGACATGCTGGCGGAGCGTGTCAGACGTGTGCTTGCTGGGTGGGGGTTTTAAAACACTATCACTTGCACTGACAGATGGCTCCAATCCACTGTTTTCCCTCAGTGACACCCCCCCCCCCCTAGAGATTGGGCCATATTAACTCTGTTGTTAGCAATCTGGTATTATGTCTTCATGAGATGATAAAAGACAGCAGGAAGCAGAGGGAGGACACGGCTAATAAAGCGGCGTACATCTGTCACTTCTGGCAGTCGGCGCAAGAATTTACAGCTCGCTCAGCTCAGCAGGAGTTTTCGGTGGCATGCCTGTGCAAGGACAGAAAACAGATTCTCTGTCTGTGTTTGATTCATGTTTTAATGAATAAATAATAATGCTTATTTTGTCTAAAAATTATTTTACAGAATCAGAAATACATATGACTGTCCTTGTAATTAACAAACAATTGTTATTGATCTTTATTTGACATTTTTGTTAACATCTTTTATACAGTATGCTTTTAGAAAAAAACAGCTGACACAAGCATTTTGTGTTTTTTTGTATGAGAACCACTCCAGGAGAACCACATCCACCGTTAGGGGGGTAACATATTTTGCTGTGTTCCTCTCTCTTCTCCATTCAGGGCTCCGTGTTGTTGGAGGAGCCCAAAAGTACTCCCACCGACAGTTCTGAGAATGGTACCTCTGACGAATCGGTCCCACCTCCGGCTCCTCCACCTCCACCCCCTCTTCCCCCCAGCAACCCCACGCCAACCCCCCCTCCGCCTCCTCCACTGCCCCCAGAGACGGCAACCACTCAGAATCAGTCTGCCGGTAGGACCTCCACCAATCAACGACGTCCTTCCTCCTCAGGAAGTGGAAGTAAGTGGGTATTTTCTGTCTCTATGCATTTTGTTTCCTGGTACTAAAATTCTCTTTTAAAAAGGATGAGACATATATCCACATTTTTATATTGTTGGAGAATATATTGTTCTACAATTGTTCTTAGAAAACAGACCCCCTGACATCAATAGGCACAAAATCATCTCATTGGTCAAAGAGGAGTTGAGTCTGACATCCCTAGTAACAGATGTTGAATTAATGATGAAGGGCTACCGTTACCCTGAGAAGTGGATTAATGTTCAGCCATTTCCTTAAATGACCCACTCTGCCCCAGATCCTGCTGTCTGACAGGATCCAACTCAGGAAGTGTTGAAGCTGTGAGACACACACGCAAACGGCCTGTAAACATGCAAATATCTATAGTGAGAGGCAGAGCAGCGGACAGCTCCTTCACGGTGAGCTCAATGAGCAACTTGTAACAGGGACAATGTCTTGCTCAAGAGCACCTCAGCAGCACTCCGGAGGTGAACTGAGAGAAAACAGGAATCCAAGATAACGAATCATCCAACACCGTCAAACAGACTCCATGACAACAGTAACAAAAGCTTTTCTTCTTTTGGTAATAATTACCAATAACACACTAAAGCTGTTTTCATTCAATTTCCATGACTATCAAGCTACGCCGTCCTGCTGCTAACATTCCTCAACATTTTTCTTCTCCTGAAGTCTTTAATGTACATTTCTCTTTGCATCGTCCTTCTTTCACCGGCTCTGTCTCCACTTTTGTTTTGTTTTTTCTGTTTTGTTTCCTGTCTTTTCCTGCCTCGGGCTTTCCTTACCTCTGTTCTGTCAAGGCGTGGATATTTCTGCCTCTCAGGAGGAGGAAGGGCAACAGAAAAAAACAAAGTGTGAGTACTCATTCTGATCTCCATCAGTTCATTCTGCTGCACATATTGAAATCAGGGTAATCTAACGTCTGAACAGTTTGATAAAGATTACGCAACTTTGCCTGCAATGTCGCCCCCTTTTGAAAGGAAGTCATGGACTTTCATTTCCACCAGAGGGAAAAGGCCTTTAGAATAAACAGAGAGACTGAGGCTAGAATCCATAATGATAGAGAGCAGCTGAGTCTCCATACAGTCAACAGAACACAGTTAGTATTAAAACAGTGAATGAACTCACTTACTCTTTCAGGCCTTAATGTTCTGGTTTTAGTCTTACAATTATATAATATTATATATATTATAAATTATATATATATTATGTACTGTATATTATAAATTATAAATATTAAAAATTGACCAACAAAAACATATGCTTATCTTTGTAGTCTCCTGATTATTTTTTTTAATATTAATAAATCACCTGGATATACAGCGGATAGTCAAGGAAGTTAAAGTGACACTGGTTGTGTGTGTGTGTGTGTGTGTGTGTGTGTGTGTGTGTGTGTGTGAGTGTGTGTGTGCGTGTGTGTGTCTGCTCTTTTTGCCTGACCTCCCAGTGTCAGTGTTATAATAAAACATGTACAGCTAAACAGTAGTGAGTTAATTGTATTTAGAAAATTAAAAGCCGGTTTGTCTCTGGAAGAATTCACAGCTCAGATGTGTGTTGATGTGTTACCAACGCTTCAGCATTAAAGGATTTGTCTTTTTATGTTCTTTCTTGTTGATTAAACAATTGTTTTTATATTATCTGGGATGCATCTTTTACTGACATGCTTGAGATCTGTATGTGTGTTCATTAACTGTTGTGCGGTTTTAATCATATAAAAGGGCATTCAGGTTATCAATTTAAAAGATACCAATCTGTGTGAAGCTCAAGATGAGGGTTCATCCAGCAACAAATCAGTTGGCTGATTGAAAATGCTGATGGACGTACAACTTCTTCACTTTTTCTTCGTCAATTTATTAACAGGAAGGAGAGGATTTTACTTGTAATACTTCAAAATATGAACCCAACTCATGCTAACTCTGAGTGCTCTGTAAACAACAAATGTCCTCTCCAGTGTGGAGAGGCCATTTGTCAAATGTTCTTTACCTGTCACATCTCCACCCTCCTTCATACTGACGCTGGCCGTCCACACCTCCAGCCCTCACAGAATTTATCTAATGCAAACACGCCATGTTAGACTGAAGAACACACCAATATGGTTTACTGACACAAGATATGAGCCCTGCAAAATGTTTTAAACATTTAAGCACACGAGATTGCGGAAAATCAAGTGTTCTGGAGCTCTTTAAAGAAGAGCTATCAGGAGAGAATGGGCGAAGGTAAGCTGTAACTTCTATTTCTCTGTACAGTATTCAGATTTATTTAGAAGAGTTTTGATTGCACTCACCACACTTACGAATAAATGATCTGTTTTTTTCTTTAGATTCATAAACAGTTCACAGGCTGCATATTGTGTATAGATTCAGTGTAAGAGCAGCTGTGTGGTTTTCAGCAGTGAGGATCGGGGTGGTAGAGTGCACTAACAAGCTGGGGATTGGAGGATGATTGTGTGCGTGTGTGTCTGTGTGTGTTTGCGTGTTAAGTCCTGCATGCTTGCCAATAGCTCACTGTCACTTCCAGTTACTGGTGATTCCTTTAGATTTACCCCGACTGTGATGATGGGTGTTCAATAGGAAGCTGCTCTCTTGTCCCTGTGAGAGAGAGTGAGGGAGAGAGAGAGAAAGAGAGAGATTGAAAGGGAGAGCTAGGAACGGTGGCAGGTTAGGGAGGCTTTATGTCCAACAAGACCATTGTGGTCGACTCACCACGGATCATTTTTATGGGAGTACTGTAGTTGTTTTTTTTTATGCCATTCCCCAAGTAGAAAATTAATCACCAATGAGGGACTGAGGATATTCATTTCATCAGAGGTTTTATACACTCCAAAACAGGTGAGGTTGTTTTTGGCTTTGGTGTATTTGGGCCAAAGTTCTTGAAATTTAAATTGTCTAAAATTATATGTAAATCTGCTGGTTATGCCTTTGAATTAGAGGCTTCTCCAGCTGTATCGCAAAAAGTTTGTTGCTTTGATCTATCAAAAAAATACAGCTGAATAGGTATTGTTCCCTGTTTAAAAACTCTACCTCTGACACCTGTATTCTTTTAATACATTAAATGAATGAAGAAACTATTATGAAATAGTAATGTTTTGAAAACAATAAAAGTGAGGTATAGATGTGGAAAAATGTAGATACTGTTTAGAGGTCTTTGAACGTGAAAACAAAGTCTCTTTGTAGAAGCATTGCCATCAGAGGACATAGTTGAACACTGTCAGAATTTGTTGCATTGTTCACTCTAAGCAGATTAGGGTCCATGAATGCTATAGACTTTACCACGGTCCTACTTTTTGAAGTTTAAAGTTTATCCGTGCTTGAGCCATGTACACATCAGGTGACACTGAAAGAGGGTGTGTTCCTCCTCTTTTTGGGTTCACTGAAGTGAAATAATTTTGAACCCCCTCCTTCTAAAAGTTTACACCAACTGTTTCCCATTGTACTGAAATCTCATTTTTGCAATGCCTTAATTAATTAATGCATATTGTATCAGGCCATTTGAAAGTGACATGCAGAAAGCGAAGGCCGTTGCCAATCAAAGTAAACAAATCTAAAATGAAAGTTATAACAAGCTTGTTAATGAGAGGTAGCAGGTACACCCTAACAACAGGTCCGGATTGTTACCTGCCGGATCATGTGAATTATTTAACACTGAAATGCCATCCAATCCCTCTCTCACTGCCTCTTCTTCAGTGTATCTCCTCTACTTGGTTTCACTTTTCTGCACCATCCTTTTATCTACAGGCGCAAAATCTTTCAACATGATGTCCCCCACTGGTGACAACTCAGAGCTACTGGCAGAGATCAAGGCAGGGAAGAGCCTCAAGCCCACACCACACAGTAAAGGCTACACTACTGTCTATTCCTCCAGTGGACCAACGGGCAACAACGTAGGTCCACAGTCTTCCTCCACCACCAAGAAAGATTCAACAGTTATCTTTTTACATCCCGCGAAGCGGTGATGTATTGTAATTGTCAGTGTTTGTGTGTTCGTCCGTCCGTCCATCCATCCATGCACCAAATATTTTCACAACCATTGCAGATAGAAAGATGAAACAAAAACACATTACTCGGGCGGCAAAGGGGATGAAAATGAGATGATGACTTTAACCTTGAGAAAACTAGGTCAAAGTCAAATGTCAACTTTTGTAAAAAAATTTGCACGTATCTCAGGGACCGGATAAGATAGAAAGACGCAACAAAAGGCGTTATATTCAGGGAGGCAAGGGGTTGAAAATTAGATCATAACCTTGACCTTGAAAAACTAGGTCAAGGTCAAATACTCAATAGTACAATATACAGTAGAATTCATTACTTCGACCCTTATGAAAATAGATCTGGGTAAAATTTTGAATTCATGGGTGTCGCAGGATGTTGCAGTCTCTGACTGCCTTGTTTTGTGTTTGGTGCCGTCCCATCCATCTTTGTCTTCACTTTTCTCCAGGGAAACATTGCTTCTCCACCAGAGACCCGTGCATCTAGCCCACCACCCAAGTTGCCGTCATCCCCACCATCCAAGACGTCTGTAACCTCCCCACCCACCACTCCTAGTCCAAGTCCGAGTCCTAGTCCTAGCCCAACCGGCTCTGGATCTGCCAGGACCTTATCAACCTCCGTGAGCTACGAGCAGCTGTCCTCCAACACTGTGATCAATGGGAATGGTGGTGAAAACGCAGCATGTGCAGAGTCAGCACGGAAGACAAGCCTTGTAGATGTGGAAGCCCTTGTGCCCACTCATGATGAACAGGGCAAAGCCATCCCTGAATGGAAGAGACAGGTGATGGTGCGAAAACTTCGGGACAAGATGCAAAAAGAGGAGGAGCACAAGCGCAAGGTAGGCAAGATAATGCAAGGTTGTAGAAAGACATAGATTGCTGTGGCTCAGCTATCCCATTTGTGGTCAAGTAGTTTCAAAATTCTCTGTAACCTCATTTATATTGAGTATGCTTCAGTTTTAAGTAAATACAACACAAAGGGGATAGCTGTCGCTTGGGTTTGAGTGTTGTTTTTGTGTGATTTCAAACCACAACATTGCATAAATGTTATGTTCTTATTCATGCATGATAAAAAATTCATGTTTTTTGACTAGTTGGATGATCACTTGAGGTAAAGAAAATTTTATCTGCGGGTCAAAGATACAAGTTAGTTTAGAACCTGTGTTGTCTTCTTTCTTGCCATGACAGTTGAAGCAAAATCGCAGTTCATAATTTCTGAGCCTTTTTATAGTTGGCAGAATTTTCCATATACGTAACTTCAGATTTGATGCCAGATTTAGTTATTTTGATTTTGAAATCAACGACATCTATTTCTGTTGATGACTTCTATCTCAAACAATAGTTGCTGAGGATGTGTGAACATTATATGAATGTAAACAAGTATTCATTACTAATTCATACTGTAACAATTTAAATATTTATTGGTCCTGTGTAATAAATAACTCGATAGAAAATTTAGTTTTCATTAAATTTTGCAAGTAATAATTTTTTAGCAAACTTCCAGGAGGTATACAATACTAACTTAGTGTAGTTTGTAGATTTGTTGAGATATAGCAGCTACTTATCAGGCCTGAACATTGAACCAAGTTGACCATAAAGTGTTTGGGGTGTTGTCTGTGACACAGAAGGTTACTGTATGAAGCAGCTAGAGAGAGATCCACATGCTCACAAATATATATTTCTTATTTGTTCTTAGCTCATTTCTGTGCATGTTTTTTTTTCTCACATTCAAAGTCTCTGTTAATAGCAACTCTTTGGAGTGCAGTGATCTTGTACTTGGCTATGATGCCCATCACAACATTAACACATGTGACTAATGGCGTCACAGTGTGGGCTGGTGTTTGATGATGGAGTTTTTGTGGCTCCAAGTATTTACATGCTGATTCAGTGGTGTGATGTCGGGCCTATTCACGCTACAGGTCAACCCATAATAATAATAATAATAACAAAATACCATGTGTGCATATATATATGAAATATGTGTACAGTAAGGAAAAAATAAATGTAATCTCCTTCATGTTTTGCAAACAGACTATAACATGTTCAAGATTTTACCATACATTACCAGACAAAATAAACCTAATTGAGTAGACCTCTTTGGGTTGACAGTTTTACCACTGCTGCAAGTCGAACCACACCCTCTCACTGGTGGGTGTGGACTGCAGTGTGTCTGTCTGTTGACCTGCTGCCAGTTTCCAGCAGTGACGTAACATCGTAGTCCTGTGTTACATCATGTTTGGGTTGCAGACAGATGAACAGCTAAATTTCTGTTGAAGCTCCCTAAATTAAGAGATAAATCAAAAATAAACTCTAAAAGGGAATCAAGCCAGTAGAGTTTGAAACAATCTGCAGTCAAGTGGCTAAACCTATAACACTTTATTTATTAATATTCTATACATATCACCACTGGGCTAATTAATATGCAGTTTGGCGGTTATTTCAAAAAGGAAAATTTTTCTCTCCTTGATTCAAAATTAAAAACAAAAGGTTCCACGACTGTAGTGAGGCAGTGCCATTGCACCACTAAGTCCATGTAAATCCTGTGTGTCAAGATGGATTTGCGCTGAAGTGTGTGTTCACACCAGGAACTTCAAGCTGAAGGAATCCATACCTCCTTCCCTGTCTTCCTGTCTTTTGGTCTCCTTTGACCTCTGATTTAGTTTGCTGCAAGTGGACACTACCAGCCTCAGGAATGGCACTACTCCTATGTCCATAATGCCATTTTGGGCCCATTTGGGGAACTGATGACTGAGGATGACCTAAATCGCATTGAGAAGCAGATTGAGAACCTACAAGTCATGCACAAGGTCTCAGAAGTTGAGAGGGAGCTGGAAGAACTGGAGCGGGAGCTTCATCAGCTCCTACCAGTGTCTGCTGCCCTCAATCAAGAGCATTTCTCTGTCAATCCAAAGCAGGTGCACGGTCAAGCTGAAGATCTTCCAGCCTGGTGCAGCAAAATTTCAACCCTACTTAAGAGTATGGCCATTCTTCTAGCCACCCTAGGGGGGAAAGAGATAGACATCTTGGATCTTATATGTCCTGAATATTCTCAAGAGGTGGCAAGGGATGTAAGCACAGGTCAGTTTGATCCAGCAGGGTCAGTTGGCACTGGATTTATTGGACGGTCTCAGTCCTTCTCCACAAGGGAGGAGGTGGAGAAGGAGATCAAGCAATGTGGCGTTTCAGTGAAAAACCTCAAGGCCAATTATGAAATTCAGAATCAGTCACAGACGACAGATAACAAAACAAATAGGGTGTACAAAAGAAAGCGGTCGCTCCCTGTGGTAAGTGAGTCTAGTTATTGTCCAGAAACAGTTTGTGAGACAGATGGTGTTGGTTCTTCTGCTGAGGTCCTTCAGTCCCACACAAATGGAGAAGCATCCTTGGCCGTGGAGTCAGTCTTACCTCTTGTTGAGGAGCCAGTTATCATTGCATCTCATGCTCCTCAGACCTATGCACCATCTGAGGCAATGGCTCCAACTAACATCGAACACTTCAACCAGCTTCTTTCTACAGATCCCATTTTAAACAATGAACAACTAACAAGAAGTTTAGAGGTGCAGACAGATCTAAGTTATGTTCAGGAATGCATTGAAATGAGGAAAGAAAGAATTGTCTTCCTGTTCCTTGAACACTGGCGTAAGTATACCATCTCTGAATCTTATCGAGAGAAATATACTGGCAGGAGAGGAAATCATTTAGATGTAGGCTGGGAGGACTACAATCAGTTTAGTGCACAAATTGGAGAAATGCAGAGCGAAGATGACAGACTTCTTCTTTTCATGAAGTCAAAGCAGGTAGTAGGCAATTTAATTGGTCACTGGAGGACAATCATGAGTCAAGTGCCCACACGTCAGATCCGCAGGTTGAGTCGTGCCCAGATGATATACTGGCCAGAGCACTTCCTGCCACATATTAACGGCTCGCCTGTGAGCTACAAGAGCCTAACCCTTGACCTGTTCATGCTTGGATACTTCCAGTTATTGGAAATGAACATGTCTCGCAGTGAACGCAAATTCCGGCATCTGTTGTGCTATGAGATGTTTGACCGGCTCGGTAGCCATAAATGGGAAGTCATAAGGCAGTTTCACAAGGAAGTCATGGAGGAAATTGAGAAAGGAAAGCGAGACTGGGCGGACGGTTTTGAAGACATAAAAATCAATTACTTTGGGAACTCTAATGATGGGGTTGGTGTGATGACCGCTTCTCTGCAATCTATGTCTCCCGATACGACCGTTATGTCTTTACTTGAGTCACTCCCTCCCCCACCCTCTCATCCTCCACCTCCTCCACCACCCACACATTCTGCACCTCCACCTTCCGATGACCAGCCTACTAAAGTACAGTTAGATGTCTCTCCATCTTCATCACCTGCTGCATCTACGAATGGCATTTCTGATAATGGTCAGTGTGTGGAGCAGGGAACCCAGAAGGATTCCATGCAGGACAATGCTGAGGGGGGTGTAAAAGCTAGGGAGGGAGTGGTTTCTAATGGCAACAGGTCAGAGCTGGACCACAGCTCGACAAATGAAACTCTCCAACACCCTGCCGCATCTGCAAAAGCTGTCACAGTGCAACACACGACAGAAAGCTCAGTTAAACATGTTCCACCTGGTGCTGTTAAATTTGCAGAGGCTCCTCCTCCTGTTGTTGAACCTCCACCCAAAGATGAACATAATGAAAACTCTATTAAAGTAATATATGAGCTAAAGGAGTTCAGTAATGAGGAGATCATTAGATACATAGATCGTAGCTTTGCTTTTTGGAAAGAAAAGGAAGCAGAACTTTTTGATATCTAATAACTTTATTAAGTAAGGGTCCACCAAAGGCCCATTTTAAACCCACACAACCGATTAGGACCACGATCTGGATGTCTGAGCTGCAATTTGGACCATGTTGCAATGACTGACTTCACCTGTCATGTCAAAAAAAACACATTAACTGCAATATTTTTTATGACTTTTGTTGACAAGTACTTTGAATCTAGTATGTCTGATTGCCATGGTACACCATTACTGGGAAAAACAAGTTTTCAGAGGTAAAGATTTGCCATAAAAGTTGTGATGTGTGTTTCTTGAATTTTATTATGATGAGGGATGATTGCTAAAACTATGCATACTTTGTTTATACAAACATGGATTTGCAAATGTTTAAATATATTTTGTGGTTTACAAATAGCCTTTATCTTTTAAGTCTTGGACCTTGCAATTTTGCTTATACAATGCGTGCCTTTTGGTTTACTGTAGATTACAAAGATTTAGCAGGCATGATAAATACCAGGAGCGATAACTCCGTGTTTGGTATATTAATGATTCAGAATTTGAAATAAACAATTTTTTGTCAGGACAATGAAAGAAGTCACTTGACAAGGCATCATTTAGACCCATGAAACATCAGCTTACAAGTCTGTTCCTGATTGCTCTTGCTCAATATATAATTTCAGTGTTTTGGGGAAATAAGCATGAACTATACATAATTTGAATTTGCATTCTTTTGTTATTTGGTTTCTACATTGCTGTTAGAAATAAAGTTTGTTGACATTTTTGTGATTATATGATTTTAGTAGTTATTTCCAGAGTCACTCTATCTTAACTTTTGAGAATACTCCACTGTAATACATGTCCCCAGAATATTTAAAGCATGTGATTAGACACAAGGTCAAAGTTTTGTGTCTTAGTTACTCAATGTGAGATATGAACCAATGAAAGAGCCGGCATGAAGCAACAGCCTTGGAGTGCTTACTTCTCAACTGTGATGCTTGTACTATTGAAGAACAACACCATTCTTATGTCTCTTCTGCAGCATCAAGATTACCTTCAAATAACCCTCTTAGCACCACCCGCTGTCATGCTATCTCTGGCTTACAGGAGTCATAAGGAGGTTAGAGTGAATCTTGATCAACTCACAGCCCAAAGGGAAAGATGGTCAGCTGATAAAAGACATATGCCAAGAGAGATTTGAAGTTTTGTGCACAAAATCTAGGGAATGGAAATACAACATTTCTTCTAAGTACACATGTGAAGTCATTCTTGAATTAATTAGTCCAGACAATGAAGAGCATAAAATTTGATAAATTTGATATCATCTGTGTGATTTATAGTTAATTCAACTACAGTCGGTTTAACTCGCCATGAAAAAGACATTTAGCTTGTATTAGCCTTAGCACTTTCGGCTTTAAGTAGATTTGCTTTAAAACCACTGTTTAGTGTCACGAGGTAGGTTTCTATATCACTTCAATAAAAAAGATCTTTAGTAATTTGTGCTTATTTTATTTGTTTGATTGTTTGTCTCTGTCCCGTTTCAACTTGGTGACCAATGTTTCAGTGTGAACACCCTCATTTGATCACATTAATTAATTACTAGTTATTTGTCTCAGCTCTCTTTCCACAGCAAATCTGTCTCCTGTTTTCAGTATGGATTCCTTTCTCTGTAATTCCCAGGTGAATCATTAAAAATTCACTGTGTGAATAATCTTTTCTGGGTTCCTGTTTGTAGGGATGAATGCAGGGTGTAATGTATCTTGTCAGGAGAAGATGAGAAATTCAAGATGGCTGCCCCCCCCCCCCCTTCCCTCCCCCTTCACCTCCATTCACAGTCTTATAGGAGAAAAGGATCCAGTTACTGTGTGTGTGTGCTGTTTGAGAGGACATGTTAAAACAAATGTAGACAAAGGCCACAAAAATTTGTGTTGATGAAATTGTAGGTTTGATTAACATTTTAGACATGTAAACCCCAGTACGGCCTGCGTTTGACTTTCTCGAGTCAAAACGTTTTTCCATAGGGTTTCTGATCATGCATTGCATGCATTGGAAAGTTATAAAATTATGAAGATTGAAGATGTATAATAATCATTTTTATAACCACTATACTGTTGATGATGTGCTGCATTACAAATTATACGTAGAGGAGGCTTACAGGTGTGATACTCTGGTAGGTGAAGGTGACACAGGTCACGTATTTAGAGCGGGTAGATGTTGAACGATAAAAGAAGCTTTGTCTGATTTTCATTCTCTAACCAGTAAATAAACATCACACAGGAACTGATTGAAAGGCAACTTAAAGTTAATAATTATGTGAGAGTAATAATGATGTCAGTTATGGGGGGGGGGTGCTGTTACAATCGCTGTCCTCCACTGATGAATATGGACCACTGCTTCTAGCTCCACTCTGATCCCTGTCTCCCTCTACAGGCGGAGGAGGAGGTGTCACGCCTGGCATCCATGCCGGCCTGGAGGAGAGACATGATAAAGAAGAAAATGGAAGTAGAGAGGTGAGCACCAAGGCGGTCTATAAATAAATTGTCATATTTTATGAAGGCTTGGCTCAGTTTTGTTTACGTTGTGTGTCTTCACCAAGAAACCTGTAGAAATACAGATGTGAGCTTCTGTCCAGAGCACTGATTTGGTGTTGTCAAGGCAGTGCTGTCTCATCCACAGGTTGAGATCTAGAAAGTGAGCATGATGACAGTGAACATGATGCTGCACAATCTTAAGGTACATGCAGTGTAAGATGGTGTTTCTATGTCTATATTAGTTATGCCATCAAAAAAACTGAGTTGGGACTACATGAAAAGAAAACACAAGGAATGTCCCATGTGTTCGAGGCAGAGTGGGTCATGGACACAACAGAAAATACACAGAATCACTGACACACAGTCAAGGGATTTAAAAATGCACCACTGTGTATTTGTACATTTCATTAGGTGGTGAGTGTGAATAAAAAGGTTTTGTTCCATATTAACTTTTAGTGATTGTGTTAATTCAGTCAGGAACAAAATCAGAGGGATACCATTAAAACAACACCGAGAGATAAGCATCTGATATTTCTCAGGTGACACAACGGGAGCGAACAACATCAGTAATCAGTGTCCCCATCAGCATTGATTACACTAGTAATACTCTTCCTCTTGGATCGGAACGACCTCGGGATCCCCTTCTGTGGGTTATCAGCAGTCAGAGCTGGACAGAGTGGAGGAGGTTCATGCTGCTGTCACCTCACAGTTAGTGGAGATTAGGTTGGGGCTTGTCACCCTTTATAAAGATCTACAACCAGTTTTATAAGGAACATTTGTCCTAAATAGGCCCCAAATGAGTGATGCATTTCTAAATCCTTTGAATTTTATTATTAAAATAATCAAATACTTGTACTGGCATATCTGACATCTGTTCTCAAGTGAACCTGCTATTCACATAGTAGCTTTATGTAGTTTACTGCAATAACAGTTGTTTCCCTTAAAAATTAGAACAAAAACTGGTTTTTTTTTGAGTGGTTCATGTGGTTTCCAGTATTAGATGCATAAAAATATTAATTTGAAGATACAACTAATGGTGATGAACAAAACCTTCCTATTTTTAATGTTATGTTTTACTATTTTCAATTTTGGGATGTAAAAACGCTGTGTAAATATTTAAATATGTGTAAATCAGTTTTTAGAATTTAAGTGTCGTGTGAAACACCAGTTTGCATCAGAACAAGATAAGGCAAAGCGTGAGGCACTCACTTATATCCTATATGAAGTTTCAAGGGAACAATTTTTGCCATGCATGAAAATGTGACATTCTCTGTTTGACTTGCCTTTGGTCAGCCTCATCAGAATATCCCTATTTCTTTAAAAAAATGGAATTACTTATTGTAATTTAAGATTCTGACGCCTTTCTCCTTTTTCTTATGTTAACAGGAGTGAAAAAGAACAGACAAGGTAAGAAGATACTGATCGATTCATTACTGCTTGTAAAACGTGTTTAAACCTGAATTTTCTTTTGACTGGAAATTGAATCTAAAATCAAGGCCTCACTGTGATGGCCAGAAATGTCGTGTTATGTGTAATTGTGACAAGAGCTAGAGTAAAAAAAATCAGACAAGGATATAAAAAAAATCAAACATAATAATTGCTATAATAATTTCTTTAGCACACAACCTTCTTGTTGTAGGTGGATTTCAGTTGAAGTACACTACATCAATAGGAAGTGCTGTGGTAATCCTGTTTTATTGTTATGACAGCTCTCGCCACTCTGTGGCGCCCACTCCACCAGTTCAAGCTAACTTTACAGAGGATCATGGGAACATACTACTTCACAGTAAAAATAGGCCTTCTTGTAAATACAACTTTTAAGTGTGTGATTATTTTCTTTTGATACCATTTCCTTTCAGATGTTTATGACTTGTTTATACTTTTAGCAATATAAACTTCTGACGTGGTTCAGTTCTTATAAATTTACTGTGCTGATGCAAGAACACCAGACCAAAATACCTCAATCATTCTTTTTCATTATCAAATCAATGTTCTGTTATTCTAGTGAAGCAAATCCCTAAAGCTAAACCTGTGATGGTAGATTTTAACCTGTATGCTGAATGACCACTCCTCTTTCAACATGACAACACAGTGGGACACACTCCCTTAAAAAAATCCTGTTCCAAATTTTGTTTTGAGCCAGTCCCTATCTCGAACCCATCAAACCTTTGTGATAAAGTGGGACAAAAATTCAAACCCAAAGATATAAAAAAGTGAGTTGTTGGAAAAGCATTTTAACAAGATGTTGGTGCAACAGCACTATAAATGATCGCATCCCAGAATCAGGGAACTAAACTAAGCTTTGTAACATTTGTATATAATATTTGTGCTGCATGTGTGGCTTCTGTGGGATCTAATGATCGTTTTAACAAATCTTAATCTCTACATTTCCTTATGGGTACACCCAGAAGAGCCGAAGAGAAGGCCAAGCAGGCCAGGGAGACGGAGGAGAGGATGGAGCTGGAACGACTACGGAGCCTGGGGATCGATGAGACCAACCTCACCTCGTGGCAGCGACAATTATTTCTGAAAAAAGGGGATATAGCCAAATAGTGAACCGGGCCGTCTCCCCTTCTCTGCACTGCAGCATTCCTGACCCACAGACTCCCACCCCAAGGCCTTCACTGAACCCCTGCCCACCCCCCTTAGGTTGTGCACTGTATACTAAACAGTGGGGAAGAGCTTGTGTCACTCCTCAGCCTCCAGAAACAAAGGACCATCCTGTGGTTGCCGCTGTCTACGGTGGCCTTGAGACTCCACTTGGGTCAAACACAGTGGTGAAACACCTCCCACTGAAAGTCTCATGGACGCAAACACCTGTTTTATTGTGCTAACAATACCTGTGAGCAGCACTAAATCTCCTTTTGTTATAAATGCATTCTCCCTCATTTACATTAGATTTATCTATAGTGCATTTCTTTTTGTGTTCCTGAAAATCAGTCAAAGCTCTCTTACATATGTTTACTCACGGAGATGAAGTGATAGAAAGATGAAGCCTGTCATTCCAGTCCCTTTATTAGCTGAGCTCACTTTTGTATAACAACTGGAAAAGTAGCTCTATGACAGTTGTGTCTCAATATTGCATATGCTTATTAAATCATTATGCAGCTAATACAATCTGCATGTAGACAATATCACATCTGTGTTCTGTTATATACTTTGTCATGAGATTTTTGTATCACAATCGAGTAGCACTTTCTGAATGGCTTCATTTTGTTGCCAGGGTCGTTAATATGACACTGCTCAAACCACTGTGCTTCTTTAGATAAGCTTGTCACTTCCTGTGGATATCAAATATTCATATTTACCCTAAGTAATATAAGGATTATGTAGCTGTGCAATTGGAATTTCATTATAGTCACTGGTCAAAAGTTGTACCATTTCAATTGTTTTTTTTCTTTATGTGACATAAATGTTATGCTTTCGTGATCATGAATGTGAAATGCTGTGTGGATGTGTAATGTGTATCAAACAGATTGTGATGTATTTTCAGCACATTTGACTCCAGGACCTTTGGGTTTTTAGTAAAAAACAAAAAACTAAAGAGAAACAAAGACAGATGATGTGAGAGCAATTCTGCTTGATTTCTACTCAAGAAGAAGAAGAAGTACACTTTATTAATCCCCGGAGGGAAATTACACGTAAGGCATTTTAAAAAATATTCACATGTGAGCAGCAGCATCTGTCACCAGACGTCTCATTTGGACCCTAAATGATTCAAAAGTAGAGAAAAGTCAACAGTTTGGGCTGAGTCTTCAAGCTTCTGTTCCACTAACCTGGAGGCTAAATCTTTGATGAGCCGATCTACTTACAGGACGTAGAATGCTCTCTGTCTGCCAGAAACATCCAGAACATGCATAGTGTAGCTTTCTTTAGCCAACGCCAGCAGTGTTTCAGTGTTTCTGCATCCACTTGCATGAAGAGTCCAGTTTCAGATATTAGAAAAATCTCTTTAGCTCTAACACATGCTTCATAAAAAGGTGAAAAATTATATAGAAATATGTAACAGAAATGATAGAAGCACCAGGTTTATTATTATACAGCTATTTTTACTCATAAATCCTGCAGTCCTGTCAACTCATTCATATGTGTGGGTTATGTGTTCATCAATTTGGGAAGTTATTTGGAAATATTCTAATTCACTGTCATCGGATGCCATATGATATTGACATTGAATGTGATGTAAACATCATTGCCATTTAATTTTCTATATATATATATTAACTCTGTATATAGTGACCCTCTCAGAAGTTTGTCATTTCATTGTCTCCATATTGCATTATATATTACATGTTTCAGCCTTGCTTAAATAGAATGTTGGCTAATTCATGTATTAATATATTTTCAGACTATTAAAATGAAGACAATAAATCTTTAATCTCTAAACTAGATACTGACTGTTTGTTTTCTTAAACAGAAATCCATGCACAAATAAATATATAATCTTTTGTCACATCAACACCACATCAGTGTCAGAGCTTGAGAGAACTGAGAAAGATAATGTGTCTGCTCTGGAGAAAAAGACAGACTTTGTGTAAATTACTTCTTTTGTAGATGAGATACTGTTACACTGAGCGGCTTTTGTTGATCACAGTATTATTGTCGTTATTGATTTTTTCATTGGAACTTAATTTTTGCATTTTTGTGCCTTTTCACTTGTAAGATTACAATCTCTTTCTCGCAGTATTTTGACTTTAAAGTCGAAATTTCAGATATTTTCTTCTGATACTTGATCGTATATTTGGGTGACATCAAAGATGTATACACTTACTTTGACATGGATGTTTTTCGGCTGTACATGGTCTCTGACCGATCATGTGATCACAGACTGAATCGATCAACGTCTAGATCGATCCTCCTCAGACAGCGTCAACGTGGCGTGACGGCCACGAGGGGGCGCTCCGGAACTACTGGTGGCTAATCAGTAATACTGTAAGCAATAAACATCAAGAAGAAACAAAGATGTAAAAATAAAACGTCTACAGAAGATTCACTACAATTAAACATATTGACCTGCTTCTAATATTAGAGCAATGTGGGCTTTTAATCAAACTCTCCGTGAGATTTGAATTATTCACTAACGACTAAGCCAGACTGTAAAGTCCCCCAATACTAAATCTAATTCCCTGATTTAAATAGTATCTCATATCTGAACGCAGTTGTCGGGTTTAAATTGGATTCTTCTCACTGACTGATTGACGCTCACCTGTCGTGACGTCAGCAGCGCGTCTTAATGGGCGAACAGAGGAAGTGGAAGAAATCCGGTGAGAGTGGAGCGGACGGGGACGCAGCTGTATCTCTCCTCCGGACAGCAGCTCTCCGGAGGAACGCCGGTTCGTCCTGGTTCCATTAAAGCGGGTTGGACTTTTAAAGGTACCGGACACGATCGATCCAGATGCGGCGCGGCTCGGACTGTCTGTCGGCTGCCGCTCCGGTGCGCGTCGCTCCGCACTTATGAACTATGGGAATGTGAGGCGGACATTTTTGCTCCCACCCTAATCCGTGTTTCAGGCAGCGACAAAAACAAGTTGTTTATGCTGCTGTTTGGTGTTTAACAGGTTTAAAAACTACTTGTTGGCGCTTTATTTCACGTATGAATATCGTCATTGTCATTATCAAATATTTCTAAGAGTTAAACCTGCGTAATAACTTGTTGCGTGCCTGCACTTGACATAATATTCCAGGCGCACGGCTGATCGGGACTATTTAACAGTAGAAACATGTACGGCTTCATGTTCATGTAGTTTGTGGATTTGCTGCTGCTCCTAACGTTGTGGCCCAGCGTGGGAGTGAGCTGTGAGTCACGGGTTGAGTCCCTGTGTGAGTGGGGGATTAGATCACGAGTGAAATTTTCTTTTTATCGACGGTCCCTCTGGAGGTACATGAGGGTCATCCAGATGGGTGACACTCAATGCACCCCCCCCGCTGTTTCCTGTGTCCCTTTTCAAGTGGTTGGGGTAAACATACAAGAAAGGAATAAAGGTTTATTCGCAAAACATATCATTTATCAGCTGTTTGCAGTAACCAGACAGGAAGAGTTTACATAATTTAATGGAGCAGGTATTACTGGTCTCTTCCGAAATCTTTTGTCAACATTCCCGAGGAGTCACAGGCCCCTTCGTCATGGGCAAAGGCCCCCTGGTTCAGAACTGTTATTTGGTTTACAAGCTGTTGCGTCCATCTTCGAATCTCACCACAGATTTTCTCAGGCAAAATTCCCACTGCAGCGCCTCGACTTCGAGGTCTGTTTGAAATCACTGTTCTTTTGGAATGTCCAAAGATGCCCAAGGTTCAACTTTTTTCTAGGATTTCCTGATACTTTATGGAATCCTTCTTACCTTCTTCACCCTGCAGGTTCATGGCAACACTGGAGGTCAGGTGTTCTTCTTGGCATAGTCTTCAATCACAACTCAGACCTGTGGAAAAGGTTCTCTGGCTCGTCTTGATGATTTAATTGCTCTGGAGCTGACTTTTCTTGTGCTTTTGTGTAAATGGAGGTGAATGTCTTGGAGTTCTGGCATGGAGCCCTTAAACCAGGGGTGGGCAATTAATTTTACATGGGGCCACATGAAAAACCTGAATTGTATCAGAGGGCCACACTACCAATAACTTGAGCTTAATTCTGTTCAACTTTCTTCCACTGTAAAATACACTAAATCTTTCAAATAGCTGGTGCTGTTTGTCGGAAGACTAAAACATTGTGTTTAATTTATGTAATTTGTGCATCGCTAATTTATGATTGGCCTCATGTGAGCTGGACAGGGATGTACAAAGTGCCGGATGTGGCCCACAGGCCGCAGTTTGCTCAGGTCTGCCTTAAGTGAATGTAAACTTCAACAGAAAACATTGGGACTCTGCTGCTGTAGTCAAGAGGGGTGTTGAACAGGATGTCAAATAATTTTGAGACTTCATAAGTCACAAAAAAATGGCATTTGTGTTGAATGAGAAAAAAAAAGTTGAAAACCGCGTTTTTAAGGCATTTAAACTGTTTGACTTGTTTGTACAAACAGCTGATCAGTGGTATATTTTTCCAATACACATAATACACAGTGGGGGCTGAATATTTTTCTTCAGCTGTATTCAGTCACTTTAGTCTCTCATTCTGGTTCTGTCCTTTTTTACCTCCTCTTCAGACTCCCCCAATGTTGTAGGAGTGAGGTTCTCAATCGACATCCAGTCTGAAGCGGCCGCAGAGAGGACATCATGTCTCACAGCCAGTCAGACAGCTGTGTGGGCAACCAGGCCCCTCTAATCCTGGAGAGCCACTTCTCAACAGAACTCCATATATCTGAGCCAGGTGATGAATGCTATGAGTCACCAAGTACCCCCACGCCCCAATGTGAAACCCCTCAGGAAGATGTCGTAGACAGGGTGGTGGTGCCTCCGCAAGTGGTTCTGAGTACCCGGAGTCCTGCAGCACAGAAGACCGGCACCCAACAACTTATTCCCAAGAATTTAGCTGTGGCTAGCCGGTCTAAGGTCCGCCACCACACAACCGTGGTGACCTTCCCTGTGGGACTGGAGAACTTCTCCGGAGGGTCCCGTAGCCGACACTCCACCCAGGGACCAGATGTGTCCTGGGAGGATTATGACAGTGATGGAGATGGATTTGCTTTGAGGAGAAACCGCCGTAACAAGTCGTACAGAGCGGCTGTGACCAGTCTTGACATTGAAGCCATGGCAGCTGGACGAGGGTCTGCAGCCACGCTGAAACCCGTCAGAGAAGATAGAGCACCCAGTCCTGGCCCAGCTCGCAGCCCTGGAAGAAAGGTACGCTGGGAGAGGGGTTAGAGGTCGAAATCCTTTTATCATAAACTCAAAGAATCTGTCATTGCTTTTGGATAAGATTGTTTCTTTCCTTACATTTAGTCACAGCCAGCGTGGCTAATAGTATTCTGCTTTAGTCGTAAGAATGATGGCTTACGACTAAAAGAGAATATTTACTGTATGTTCTAAAACAGCACGCTTGTTGAAGGACTCCCCATACTTATTTTACTCAAGTATTATGAAAAATTCTGTATTTAGAGATGGTGGCAGCCCCAGAAGAGAAATGTGGAACCCACAGTGTTGTACTCAGATTGTGCTGCTTTCTTCCCTCTAGAGAACCTTGGGCAGAAAGAGGAACTTAAACAAGCGTGGGTCCTTCAAGGATGGTAAGTTACTCATGTGTAACTCTGTCCACTTCTCCAAACTTAAGTGGAGAACTACAAATAGATGGGAAACTACAAAGATATCTTGAATGGAGAACTAGCAAGGTGGGTGCAACAAGCTGGAGGCAGTATAAGATAGAAGATTATTTCATGCCATGAACAATTTTAGAAACATCCATACACAATCTCAATGTCTAGACAACTATTACACATCAGCATGATGACGGCGAGGCCATGGGATATTCACAGAATGATAACATTGGTTATGATATTTTACTACTAATACTGTTATTTGCATCATTAATACTATGACTACTGTCATTTTCACTGGCCCATAAAAGAAAGAAAATAAGGGCTCTATTACTTTGATTTTTTTTTTTTTTATGGAAGTGCGAGTGAAAAGTGTTCCCTCTTTAACAGTAAATAAAATTAATTTAAAAAGATATTTAAAAAAAATATAACCTCTCCTAAAAAAATAAATACATCAAATTGTACTTTCCTAAATGAAAGAAAAAAAGGTGAAACTTACAATATTTTCCCATTTGCTGATTAAATTAGCAGTATTTCTAGACTTTTTACGAAGTGTTTGAGTAATAAACTGATAACCATAATAAAACGGTCATGTACCTTTTTTAATAGATTATGTAAGTAAATCAGCAACATCAACAGTGATGTAATTGCAGGAGATGAGAAACATTATGTCAATAAGGTCTTTAACATCGAAAGTATCGTACAGTCCGTTTGTTTCAGTATCAGGAGAAAAGTTTCCATCTACTTGTTTGAATGTTGTTGAACAAACACACTTTGCTCTTTTAGGGTTTTAAAGTCATAAATAGGACACAAACTGTGATCCTCACAGAGGACTGATGTTCATGTCGATCGGTGCACCAGTTGGAAATGTTTCCTCCTGTAGGAACAAACTTGCTACCAAATTTCACAGCCTGTATCTGTCGTTGAGGACAAACTCTCATTTGGCTTTTGGATATCCAAAGTAGGCCACATTAACTAATTTTTCTTTTATTTGGATGGACATCAGTGATACTGGTCCCTCTGCTCTGCCATGTTCTCTACTGCATGCATTTCAATGAGTTCAACAAGCATTCAAGGAGTAATTAAAAAGTGGCTCTTCCATGGTTGATTCAGAGGAGTCTGTGCCAAAACATACCTATTCTTAATAAAGCAGTATTTTGCTTTAATTCTACCAATTGACTTATTTGTAAGATATTTAAAATCTGGCTTGGAGCTACAGGTCATCCCAGTCTGAACTGTGAACCTGTGTGATTGCTGTCAACCTGAACTCAATATTAAACCTTTTGAACTGGGCCTTCTAGCATTATATTTCTAAGTAGTTGCAAACTGCAGACTGAAGTTTTGGATTGAGATTGAAGTGGTGTTTGTTGATGATGCAATCCTTAGCCACTCCACGCCTCTACCAAGAGATCCGAGAACGGGGGCTGCAATCCACCAACCAGGATGAGATGCTGGATGACTTTGTGGTGGTCGAGTTGCCTCCAGAGGAAGACCAGAGCATTGTGGTGAAGAGCTACCGGCCTGTACAGCTCACATGGAGCCAGCTGCCACAGGTAAAGAAAGACCTGGCAATTAAGTATTAGGGATCAAGGTTTCATCTTGGCTTTTAAAAGTTCTTGATTACATGTAGAAATGTCCTGGTAGAAAAAAAATCAGTCCTCCTTATGAAGTCGGTCTTATGAATATTGTATTAATCAGAGTGTGGGGATGCCACTGATCCTATAACCTGCATGACTCCAGCAGGCTGGCAGCCTGCTGAGGTTCTGAGTTCTGACACCTGGATACTTCCTGAACGAGTGACTCCTCTCCTTTTCCATTTGAGACTTCCTGAACTTTCAGCTGCATTGTGGTTGCAGAATTGTGTTTGAAATATCCAGCTGTAGTTGCGGTACTTGGCTAAAGCACAAACAAAGCCCCTTTCACAGAGTCACTGTGATTACTCTCGGCATGACGTGTTCTGCACGGGACATATGCTTGAATAGTCAGATTGACTGCACTAAGAAGTTGTACCCTGGAACTAGTGTTAGAAAGATGGCACAACTTTTGTCTTTGGAACTTCCCTTTGGAAACATTTAAAACAAATTGTTCCATTCAACACCCTGTTTCTTTAGTCACACTTCCAGGATTTATTGAGAAATTAGACTCAAACCTGGTGATTTCATCCATATGTCTTTGAAGAAATTATTGTGTGAAGGTTTTCATGTTAATCTCAAGTAAATCTTGAAATACCAGAGTTTTAAGTTAAAACATTCTCTTAAATGTACAGCAGGATGTAGAGCAGAACTTATTCCTTTATGTTCCAAAGGTGAAGGACACAGGCATCCTGGACCTGATCTCACCACAAGAGAGAAAGAGACAAGAGGTAAGTGTGTGTGTGTGTGTGTGTGTGTGTGTGTGTGTGTGTGTGTGTGTGTGTGTGTGTGTGTGTGTGTGTGTGTGTGTGTGTGTGTGTGTGTGTGTGTGTGTGTGTGTGTGTGTGTGTGTGTGTGTGTGTGTGTGTGTGTGTGTGTGTGTGTGTGTGTGTGTGTGTGTGTTGGGGGTAGTAGTAATGAATCACATGTCTTAGAAGAGGTAAAAAATATTTCTGGGATTACAAAGCAAAGGTGGTCCACAAATGTATTAATGCCACATACAGGTTTTCACAAGAGACGCTGGAGGTCAAAATATCCCGACTGTCCCCAGAAAGGGTCAATCTCCCAAAATTCATGACCCTACAATTCCCATAATGCAGCTCGAAATCATCGTTTGTCATGTACCCAATCCCTCATTAATGCCCACTGCTGTTAAATGCTACACCTTCACTTCAGTTCCAGTGTTTCCTAAAAGCATTCTTGACCAGGTCAACATTGTCTGGTAACAAGCTAGATTTGATCCTCTCCAAGATTTTGCTGGTTTTTTGACAGTTTTCAGGGAAGATTAAAAAACAAACATCACAGAGCAGAAGCCAGAGCTGATAACAGTCTGCAGTGATGTGGTCATGATGACCAAAGCTAACACAACAGCACCAAACAGCGCCTGGAGAGACGTTACAGATTGGCCCATTTAGTGAAACACTAAACCATTTTGCAAAAGGTTTTTCCTTTTGTAAAATGTCTTCACTTGTGGCCGAGCACCAGATACCGTGTCATAATAAAGGAGAAGCCATGTGTGCACTGCAGTCCCTGAATATAGCCACACCCAACCAATGTAATCACGCTTAGTTCATGTGCTGGTCTCGCTCTTTTGTTCCTTGAATCATCACATGTCTTTTGTTTTTGGTTTGCTTCTTTTGCGGTACTCCATTTATACATGACAACTTTAAAGGAAACATTTCAGCGGTTTGAAAGCATTTTGTTGACGTTTAGGACTAACATGGATGAGCTGCAAACACTACTCTTATATTTGTTATTCTGTCATATCCGGGAGATTCGACCAGGAAATCTATAATTTCCTATTCTTTTGTGACATTTTGAGCGTTAGTCTGAAACATCAATGTTGCTATGAGTTTTTAAGGAAGTAATATTGGTAGTTTTGCTCAGTTATTGCCCTTTGGTCCGATCTGAGCCACCATCCCTTTACATGAAGGAGGAGGGGTGCAAAGTCTATTTCCATCCAACAATTCACTGAAGCTCCTGATTACGTATGCACACAAGGCCCTTCATATCAAAATGCTTACAGTGACTTATAGTAAAATCTAGTTACTGCAAATGAATCGCTGATGATATGTTTACTGTCTCTAGATGTGCTCTGTTGGCATATGTTACACCTATAATAAATGAGAAATATTATCCTACAGTATGTGAAGAGGTTAGGATTGAAGTTATAGCTTCACTATTTTGGTTTAATACTCATCTGTTAGTCATAGAGGAGGGAAGAGAGGCAGACAATGAGGGAATGTGGAATTACTCTGGAAATGTACATTTTTCGGTCAAATCCAGACTTATTTGGGTATGTGTGCTCATTTGACAGGCTATTTTTGAGATCATCACCTCAGAGCATTCATATCTGCACAGCCTGGGAATCCTGGTGCGTCACTTCAAGAGTAATGAAGCACTGAGGAAAACAATGACCGCTACTGAACACCATCACCTCTTCTCCAACATCGCTGTCATCCACCAAGTCAGCAAACGGTAGGCAAAACCTTCTCTTAGTTTGTGAGAGGGGGAGAGACGAGGGTGCAGGAAAACCAGTCGTGGGGGAAGTTCACCGTATCACATCAAGGAATCTAGTGATTGTATCAGTGAAGCAGTTTAATGTTCTATTTGCATACAGTATCAGCTGTTCTTTGCAGACTTCTCAAACAGTTTGTGCTGCGTTCCCTCTGTAATTTTTCCTCAAGGATAATATAGGTTGATTTAAAGTTTCACATTGCATATTTGCCCTCAGCATTAGTTAGTCTCTAGTGTCCTGTCGGCTCATTTGACATGTTTAAACATGCCAGCCAAACTGGTTCTGCCGCCTGTTTGCTCTAAGGGGTATTCTGGTGCTTTGAGATTACAAGGTGCCTGAGAGCAGCCAGGGTTGGTTTGTGAATTACTGACTTAATTTTTATTATTCCTCTATTCTGAGTCACTTGTTCTCAGATTTGGAACACGATCAGTAAAATGAGATTACAGACTGTGTCTCACAAGTTGCTGCTTCACGTATCTTGTTTACAGTATCTAGGTGTGAATGACTGCTGTACCTGTTCCTGGGTTTGGCTGTTTTTCAAGTGTCATCCTCTTTAAAAAAAAAAAAATCCCTTGACGTGGGAGGAGATTAAAGTTATTACATCCTGCTTCAAAGCGGTGATGTATTGTGATTGTCAGTGTTCGTGCATTCGTCCGTCCGTTCATTCTTTTGTCCACCAAATATGTTCTCAACCGTTACAGATAGAAAGATGAAATAAAAAGCAAATTACTTGGGTGGCAAAGGGGATGAAAATGAGATGATGACCTTGACCTTGAGAAAAGTAGGTCAAGGTCACATTTCAACTTTTGTACACTCAGGAACCGGATAGGATAGAAAGAACGAGGGAGAAGGCCAGTGTAAGACCATAGACCATAGACCCTGACCTATGAAGGTAGGTCAGGGTAAAATTTTGAATTCAGGGGTGTCACAGGATGTTGCAGTCTGTGAATGCATATTTCCTAGTTTATGCTGTGATGGTAAAAATAATCAAGGCTTTTACAAAGCTTTTACAAATGAGCTCACTACTTTAAAGAAAAAATACTTTAAGATGATGTTTCCATCATACAAAATGACACTGTAAGTCTTGAAATAGCAGACTTGGTAGCAATGGTTTCCAGTGATACAGCACCTACATAAAACATTACTTCGGTTAAATGATGCTGTCATTAAAGGGGCTTTAATACTATGTTTATTTGACTTTACAAAGTCGGTGACAAATATACTGTATGTACAAGGACTGCTTTCTGTAATACAGGGTTTCTAGTTCACATTGGATTGGCATTCCACATTGTACCAAAAACAGTGAAAAGTCCACTTGTATATTGGCTGTGTGATCACAGCCAATATACAACATCATTGGGTGATTTCTTGCTCAGATAAAGAGTCTCTGGGAGGAAAAATGCAGTCCTTTCATTTAAGCATTATTAATCTGCTCTGCCACCTTTTCAGGTTTTTTGAGGACCTTGAACGGCGTCACTATGACAACCCAGTGATCCGGGATATTAGTGACATCGTTCAGAACCATGCTTCCCACCACTTTGAGCCCTACATCGTCTACTGTTCCAATGAGACTTTCCAGCAGAGGACGCTCCAGAAGCTGCTGTGAGTAGCTTCACAGATGATAGAAATGTACTTTATTTATCCAGGAGGAATTTCTGTTTCTGTAGTAACAGTAGGATGAACTGAACTTCCCTCTTTCTTTGCCTGTCAGGACCAGCAACACCATGTTTAAAGAGACTCTAAAGCAGATTGAAGGAAGCAGTGAATGTGGAGGCCTGCCTATGATCTCTTTCCTCATCCTTCCTATGCAGCGAGTCACCAGACTGCCCCTGCTATTAGATGTCAGTTTAAAACACATTCACTTAGATGAGTGACTGTCAGCCTCTGTGGCTTTACCCTGACAGTAAATGAGTAATGTGTGTACACAAGAGCATTGTTCAGGTATAACCCTGAATTTAAGGTTCATTTTTACTTTATTGGATGACACATCACAACAGTAAATGTATAATTATGATGAGAAATAAATTGAAAAAAACTCCATAAAATTCCCAGCCAATCGCTCTGAAGTTTCAGAGCTAGTATAAAACCTTTATGTAGTGATAATTATATTTCTTGATTGCAATTCCATAAATTGTTCATGATTTTGCATCAAAATCACAAGGTATTAATGCCTACATCATAGTGTGTGTGTGTGTGTGTGTGTGTGTGTGTGTGTGTGTGTGTGTGTGTGTGTGTGTGTGTGTGCTCTTTTTGCCTGACCAGTGTTATAATAAAACATGTACAGCTAAACAGTAGAGAGTTAATGGTATTAACTACATAAACAACTACCACTTTGTATATAAGACCATAGGCGCTGGCATTTTAAAGTTGTTAATGATTTAGGAACTCAGATTTGACCTCATGTAATGTATGGTGGTGCAGAATGTAAAATCCTGATTCTTTTTTGTGCCTTTATTCTTTTACACAGACAATCTGCCAGAAAACTCCAGACACAACAGCGGAGTACTTTGCTGCTGTGTGGGCGCTGCAAGCCATCAGCAAGGTACGATTTAAATTTGAGGCTGAAAGGGGAAATTAATGTCTTTTAAACCTTACTGGAGCATTCTGGGTCCTATTATGAAAAAAGAAATTCCGGTCTCTACATATACATAGTGGTCATCCCTAACCCGACCAAATCCTAGAATCTGGAAAACAAACGCTTCCTGCATCAATTGATATGTGGTCCTCCCCGAGAGGGAGTACGTTCAGGCTTTGGTACCAATGTGTGGTAATGACATGGCTCAGAGCTACACACTGAAAGTTCCTCACAAACTGTTGAAATCAGCTAGCATTTGGCTAACTAGTTAGCCCTGCTCCAGTCATGTGTGTGTGCGTCGTTTGTGATCAGGCTACGGTACCAGCGTGTAGTAATGACCTGGATCAGAGCTACACACTGAAAGTTCCTCACAAGCCATTTGAAGTCAGCTAGCATTTGGATAACTAGTTAGCCAGTCAGGTGTGTGCGTGTGTAATTGTCTGCCCGAGGCTGTCCCCAGCAAAACTTGGTCTTACCGGTAAAATCCCACGTTTCATTATTTTGCGTTAGCTTAGCTCCCGTGTTATCCACGACCTATCATTGTCCGTGACGATTGTTGAAAAACACAACTTTAATTATCTCACCGGCCAGTCTCATCGTGTTTACACGAGCAATGAGTCTTTGTTCAGCAGACTGAGAAAGCAGCTCCGCTCTTGGCACCGAAAAATCAACTGTTATATCATGAAAAACGAGAATGCAAAACAGGAGAAGAATAAGAGTGAAATACGTAGCAGCGAAGTTACTGAAAGTTAAAAAAGTTCCAGACTATGGCAATCTATCGATCTGTAATGTGGGCACACCTAAACAAAACGCACGTAAGCACGAGGGGGAGGGAAGTGTTGATAGAGGCAGCTCAGAGGGGGAGGGGGGTAGTGACAGAGAGCTCGCAGGCATACCCATTAACACCGAGCATTTCAGAACAGAATTGTTTTTAATCATATTCAATCAAAGATACTGAGGACCACGGATCACTTTGGGGCAAGACATTTCAAATACAGTGTAGTTGGACATCTGGCAGCTGAATGACATGAATTAAAAACAACAATATGGGACCTTTAAATAACAAAGTCGTCTTGATTTCCTTCTAATCACCAGCAGGTGGCGACTCCACCGATTTCAAAAAAAAGTCTGAATATTTGGAGTCCTATGAGGAAATGACTTGATGTATTACTTCAAAACTTCTCACTCAATATTAGTCACATACATATCAATTTAGTCTGGAGGTCCTTTTGACAAGAATATACACTTACTGACTTTTATTAAAATCCTTAAGTCTGAAATGCCGCAATGAAGAGTTTGGACAGATACGTATGAAACTGCAGCGCAAATGGATCAAATAGCAAACAGCCACAGGGTGGTGATTCCTGTCATGTCACTTTTATTTCAACAGTTGGTCAGTAGCTGCAATGATGGTGCTAGACGGATGGAGAGGACGGAGCAGATGTACACAATCCAGAAACAGATGGATTTTGGTAAAATAAAGGTAGGCATGATACATGTCCGTTCATCATGGTTGAAGTTCGGACTGCAGGACAGTGACTGGTCAAAAGGTCTATGATAACTATGACGTCCTCGCAGCCGTTTCCTCTGGTGTCATCGTCACGGTGGCTGAAGAAGCGAGGAGAGCTGGCTGTTTGCACCGAAGAGCTCAGCATCTGGAGGGCTTTCAGTCACAAGAGCTACTACCTGTTTCTCTTCAATGATGTGCTGATCGTCACCAAAAAGAAGAGGTCAGTAACACCAATGTCAGTAACACCAATGTCAGTAACACCAATCATTTGCATTTCTATTTTGTTAAAGTACAAATATATACTGTATTTGAGGGTAAAGGGAAACATAATGCACACACTGTCAGGGTAATTCAGGAATATGTAAGGAAAAATGTCCTCAAGTACGATGGTCCCTACTCTTTTTTTAAACCTAGGTATACACCTGGATAACTGACTTTAAACACTTCAAAATCCCTCTTTCACAAATCAAATTACTTTATAGATCATATCTGCTTAAAGTAGTGGCTGTTCAGGAAGACAATGCTCAGAACCAGTCAACTTGTCTTGGTGAATTTTGTAGATACTTAGTGGAGCTGCCAGCAGGCATGGAGTGCAAGAAAAGAGGAGAGGGACAGAGAGAGCGGAGAATGGATGTGGTACATGCATACTTCAGATTCTTCAAACTTGCATTCAGTATGTCAGCTCAACAGACCTTCGCTTTCTGTTTTGAATTAGGGAGAAACTGAACAATGTCAGCTCAGAGAAGGGAGTTACTCACACAGTTGGATCATTTTCAGGGTCTCAACGTCCACACTGTCACAGAGTCTTGGAAGTGCTATCAGCAGATAGGCAAAGAATGTGACTTACATTTGTTTGTGTTCAAACAAATACATGGTTGTTACTGACTCAGCTTCACTACTATGTGCAAAGTGGTCTGTTATTATTTTCATTTGTTTCTTTGAATATTGCTACCCATTGGGATACACTTTGTCCTGCAGTTGGAAATATGAGTAAAAATGTTTTGCTTGTATAGTGAGGAGAGCTTTGTGGTGATGGACTACGCCACTCTGGAGCACATGGAGGTGGAGGTCGGGGAGGATGTAGAAGGACGCTCGACTTCGCCTTCCAAGAGCAGCTCCAGCAACTCTCTTTACTTCAGACTGTTGATGAGCAGGAACAGTGAGGGTAGAGCGGAACAGATCGCATTGGTGGCTGAGTCCAGGTACTGCTGCTCCCATTAGCCATGAACTGTAAATCAGAAAGTGGAATTATAGACTCAAGCACAAGGGTTAATTATTACCTGATGACTTCAGGCACAATGTCATCTGAAGGACACTTGGATCTTTTTGGAGAATAACTGAACTCCTTCACATTTTTGATCATCCATATATGTAAATACAACATTGTTCCCTTTGGATTTTAATGGTTATTTTAATATGGCCCTTAAGAAACTTTTTAAAAAAAAATCCAGTAGACTTTCATGATCTGGAGAAATCTGATTTGATGTTTTGGGGTAGAGCTCCCTCTACTGTCAAAAGTATTAACGACAACCTAAATTGCCGCAGTGCATCATGTCAATGCTTTTCAAACTGTGGTGTGAGGACCCTTAGGGTTCCCTGAGGGGATTACAGAAAGTCTCCAGCAAAAAGACAGCCCTTGTTTTCCAATGCTGTCTGTTTTTAATGCAACAATAATGTGATGAATCTTTTCCTTTGTGACTGCTTTTCTGTTTCGTAATGTGGGGGTCTGTGGTCTTTTAGTTGACGAGTCCCTGACCAAGAAATGTTTTGGAACTGCTTCATTAAAGTCTACCAGGTTTAGGTCCTATTTAATGTAGCTGTGCCGTCTGTGTTGCTAAGGGTGGACCGGGCAAAGTGGATCGTTGCTCTTACAGAACACAAGCAGGATGAAGTCTCCACTCCTACAGCTGGTAGGTCAACATGCTTTATTTACTAAGGGAGTCGTACCTTGAAATGCACCAAGTTAACTCTGAAGTTAGATGACGTATAAAATTTTAAGATAACAACTGATAAGTTGTGTTCTTACCTTTTATTTATTATGACGCATCTTTCCCTGACACATTACAGGAAGTGATTCCAAGTACTGTACTGTCAATATTCAGGAGCATCACTGTTTTAAGTTCAGATAGCAGCTTATTAGAATAACTACAACGCCATTTAATAAAGGCACACGAAATGTTTAAGATGTTGTTAGTTTGAGGCTTCACTTTAATGACAGGAATGTTTTTCAGGTATGCCTCAGTATGAGACAACCAAAGCCTACATGCCAAAGGAACCAGATGATTTGGGGCTGCAACAAGCAGAGCTTGTTATTGTTGTGCAGAAAGAAGACGGTGAGGAAGTGTGTGTGTGTGTGGGGGGGGGGGGCATAAACGGCACATAGACTGCACTTTAACTTCCATGCAAACTGAAAAATCATCTAAATTGTCTTCACTTCAAAGCCTGGTGCTATGGGGAGAGAATGCGAGATGGAGAGAGAGGCTGGTTTCCTGCTAGCTGTGCCACTGAGATCACCAACCCCACTGCCATGGAGAATAATGTGCAACGTATGAAGCGGCTGCGCAAAGAGACAAATGTCTGAGCGACGCACCGGTTAAACCCTCAGGGTGGACAAAGGAACCACAACACATCCAGTCAGTCGCAGATTTTTCTGAGACTACATTTGATTAATCAGTATCTCCAACGGTGGTCCAGAAGGCTTTTACAAACATACCGAGACATAACTGGAATATGAAATGCCCTACAAATGGTTACACTCTGTGTCCATGATTAGAAGAGAATACAAGCATGAAGGTTTTGATTGGAATCTTGCATTGTTGCTCTTTTGAGACTGTCCAAACTGGTTGAAAGACAATAAAATTAGTTGCTGCAGATGAAGGTGCTTTTGACCACCTATTTGTGCGAAATAACTGACATTTACAATGGAAGACTTGGCAAGTCACCTGAACTGATCATTGTGTAACACTAAGATAGTGAGATGTATTCTATAATATTCAATATTGCGAACCACTGCCTTATGGTGGGTTAATCAAATCTCGTTTTGTGCTCCAGATGCATCGACCACCTTTCAGTCACCAAGACCTGTTTCTATGAAAACCATGAGTAGGAACTTAAAACTTGAGAATTGTCTACATGTTTGACTACAAACACATTTAAATGTTTTATAATTGGTGTCAAAGTGCTATGTAGGGATATTTGTACAAATGTTTTAGTTACGAGATTATTTACCAATAAATTTTTACCAAATAAACCTGTCAAGCATATTGATGTTTGTCAGTTTAATCTCCCATTGACTATTGACTGTATGCTTTAACATTTTGAAAGGTCCCGTGAAATATAAAAAAAGCCACACAGAAACTTTTACTGGTTTCCTGGAGTTTTATTTTAGCTTGCATTTTGTTAAAATGTTTGAATACATAAAAAGTTATTTAAAAATGTCAAACTGACCAGATATCAAATTTCTTCTTTAAAAACCATTTGGTGTAAAAACTTAGGACAGGTTTAGAAAAACATTTGCTGTTTCCCCAAAACTTTTTGTAGCCGTCACATAAAAATAATGGAAATAAAACAAGTCTGCATAGATTCTGCAGGCAATCGGTGGTAATCTGGTCAAACGCATGAAGCAAGCTTGTGACGATCGTCAAGTCAAATCTTTATTGCTCAGATCTTGTTTGATGTTTCTTCTTGTTGACAAAAAAACTGTAAAAGACAAAAGAGGAAATTAGTGTTCATCTCATTATTTCAGTTCTAAAGTATTAGTATTGTGCCAATGACAAGCTAGCCCGCCAGTGGGGAAATAGATATTTTAAAGAAAAACTTGACTCCCTGCAGATAAAGAGGGCCTAGACTCACCCGGACGATGGTAAAAGATGGTAGGTGCCGGTGGGCAGGTACTTTCCTACTCAGCCCCACCCTGCTGGGCCTCGGGAGCGGACGTTTTTTCTGCAGATGGGTCACCTCCTGCCTTTGCTTCCTTGGTCTCCTGGCCAGGTTTGCCACCAGATTGTGGGCGTCTGCGGCGGTAGTTCACATTGCGGCGGGGACGCCTTTGACGTGCCTGTTGGTTCGGACCGCCTTCGCCACCCTGATTCTCTTTGTCCTCCTCACCATCCCGCACTGGTCTGGGACGAGGTGGACCCCTGTAATGACCAACATAGGTACAAATTGAGAAGGAAAAGTAATAAAGTATACCAGTAAAAAGTATACTTGTAACATGCAAAAAATATCAATCCAATAGAGAAAATGCAGTTTTAATGTATTGGTGCAAGGCAATTGATGCTTTTTTTTTTACATGCACAGCTGCAGTTCAACGTTAGGGTGCAATAAAAAGGAGGGTTTTCTCTGAAAAATCCAGTAATTGTGGTCAATTTTAAATGGCGAATTAAATTTGGAGAATTTAGAGCTATGGTCTGTAATAGCCCATGTTTTCCTCTCCCATTATTGCAAACCTGCATCAATGAAGCCAACATGCAAACCTTGGTCTGAACCTTGGTCGGAAGCCTCTGTAGTAGTTCTGCCTCGCTGGTCTGTTGCCCTGGTCTGGACCTCCCTGGTTCTCATCACCCTCACCTCCCTAAAGGCAAAGATCAAACTAGTGACACGTAACTTTTTCCAGAGTGAGCCTTTGGGCAAATCTTCAAACATTTTTTTATATATTGCAAGGCCCTCATTTGGATTTACAATGACTGGTTTGCCATTTAATATTCAAGTTGCCCATTTGATATTAGGGGCCTATTTGAATGTTTCTCAAGATATTGGCAAGACCCCCGATACACCAAGATTTATTGTTCACAACCACGTCAGCATTCCAGAATGGATTTAGAGTTTTGTATGACAAAGTTTGCCAACTTGGCCGTGGGAGTGCTGGGTGCCTGCTTCAGGATAGTAGCCCTGTGACGGCGTACCTCAGTCATCTCTCCGCGTGGTGCGTTGGTGTATGGGGGCCGGCGGCCGTAGCGTCTACGTACAAAGTATGGGGGGTAACGCCGTCTCCCAGGGTAAGTGGGTCTGCGCTGTTGCTGCTGCGAATCTCCTTCAGGGGCACTCTCGACCCCGTCTCGGCCACCTTTGTCACGACCTCCACTGCCGGGCTCTCCCTCTCCATCACTCTGGTAGTTCTCTGGATAGTCTCCACCACGGGGAGGGCCCCTCCTCCGGGGATAGCGCCTGTAGCGGTTTCTGTCAGCAGCGTACTTACTTCCCTGGACTGCAATACCTCCTGGGCCAGTAACATTTGCTGCCTCTGCTCCCTACCAAAGACAAATTTTCTATGTAATGCAATCACCCAAATTATGGCTCTAGAATCCAAGATTTATCTTGTTCAGACAAAAATAACCTGTAGACCTAGTTACACTCAGATGGAATACTGAACACCGAGGTGATTTTACCTTCTCTCCTTCAACTACATCAAACTCCACAGTTTCTCCATCTCCAACACTGCGAAGGTATTTCCTCGGGTTGTTCTTTTTGATGGCCGTCTAAAAAACAAAAAAATCAAAATGGCACAGGTAAGCGGTTTTCCCATTTAAGGACGGGAAAAATATAAAATATATCCTGCAACTTACCTGGTGTACAAAAACATCCTCTTTTGTGTCATTCCTAAAGAATGAGATAATCTCAGTTATAATTGATTGTATACACTTGTTGAGCAATGTCCTAACTTAATATTTATGCTGCCACTAAATATAAAAACATTAAGGATTAAATAAGCACTATAAATAACAATGACAGGGATAAAAATTGTATGGTAAGATCATTAAGCAAAACCACAATAGGATTAGGTGTATTCCTTCCCACACTTGATATCAGTATCCTGGACATTCACATACCTATTGATGAAACCATATCCATTCCTGACGTTGAACCATTTGACCGTACCCAAGACTTTTGTTGCTGAAATGATAAAATGTATTTAACAAGTTTAGGCATCAATCGTGTCCTTTAATTACCTTGTAAAGATACTGTACTCCAAGTATCAAGTAAAGTTACAACCGGTGTCTGTATTTCACAAGGACTCAAATAGGAAACAGTCAAGGAATCATATAACAGATGATCGAAAACCAACTGGGGCCACTGATAATGTGGATGATATATTTAACCTGCAACTGTCACCCTTTTTATAGATCCCAATGCTGAGGGGTGCGCTGTGCCAGCTGCACATGGAGTTAAGCATGAACCAAAAATATTATGAGACGGTAATGCTTTCACTATTTCTCCTGTGTATCTTTAGGTTTCTCACAGACTTGTCACCAGTGCTTCCGTCTCAGAGATACTCAAGTTCATTACATCAATGTTGTATACGCTGACAAAAAAAGTGCGTTATGGTCGATTACAACATTTCCAAGTCCAATCACTACAAAGCTACTGCTACATTTTACGTTGCAGTGCTCTCTACTGGCGTTCACACGTGGTAGAGCTGCACCCGGGTACGTTAGCCAGGAGCAACCCCAATCGGTATATTAGCATATATGCTATTTGGGTCGTAACCATGTGGTTGGACTACAGCCAGCAAGTAGAAAACTATCTTGACAAACCAAAATATTTTGAAAACGTAATACAAAGCCAGAAAATAAAACGATCGATTATTGAATTCAATGATCAAAGATACTAAATGGCGATATAAATCAATGGAATCGTTCGGCGGACATTTTGAGCGGCCCTTTCAGCCATATAAAACCCTATGCTAGCTTAGAAGGCTAGCGCAGCGTCGTTGGCCACCAGGCTAGCTAAGCAGCTAGGCCACAATGCTAATGTTATTCCCAAAAGCCCACCGAAATTCGACAACCGTTGTGTGTTGCAATGTGTAGATAGACTAGCTATCATGTGGTTCTTTCGCCAACTATGTTTGACATGAGAGGTGTGTGTGTGTTCTGATTGTTCTTTAAAAAAAATATTAACACGTTTTCAGCTTCTTTCAGGTGAACAAAGGGACAACCCGCAGCTAAAGTTAGCTTGCTCTTGACAGCAGATGCATTGGCCGGCTAATATGGCAGCAAAATTATCGTCTACCTACTCGGTGTATTGATAATGTTACAAATACTAACAGCAATACTGACGTCAATGATGTTTTAATACTAATTCCCACTGTACTTGCTATGGAACACTTGTACAAACACCATAAAAAATGATTCTGAAACAACCTCAGGGTCGTGCATGTGACGAGAAGCCGGCGACATGGCATGGGGGTTGCGGCTTATTGAGGGCCGATGATCATAGATTACCGGCAAAAAAAAATATAGGATTACTATGACCACACGTATATCCTCATTTCACATTGAACAACTGAAGCCTTTAGAACATAATGTCTGTATTAAATATTTATTCGCGATCTACCATTAAACTACATAACAATTAACGATATTTAAAATGTATACTGGAAGCTAATCACAATACTGGACTCTCGTTGACAGAAAAAAAAAAATTTTTTGAAACAATTTGTCGTTGTCAACACCCCATTTATCATTTCATCAAATCGCTAACACTATTCACATGATATCAGAAAGGCACCCCACACGACAGAGGTATCCATACGAACGTTCATTTGTCAACCGCAAAACCGTAAAATCGTTGTGCTCGTAACGCTTTAGATACACACGACACTGGACGAGCCTTCATCATACGATTGGTATAAACAGACCATCGGCTCGTTCTACATGAGCAACTATCAATTGTGACTTTAGCATCTCCTGCACCCCAAACCACATTAGCTAATTTAGCATAGTAGCTCATTTCTAGTAGTCTTACCGATGACCTTTTTATCCCCCGCGGAAGCGGCGGCTGCCGGGCTGGATGGGCTCTCCGCATCGACAGCAGGCTGCGGTGGTTGTTGTGTCTCGGCCTCGCTGCTCATAGTTACTCCTGGTTGTTAATGGCTTCTGCCGGCGGTGGCTCTCTGCTGTGTTTCCCGGTGCTAGATGGTAACCTGGGCCGGCGGTGGTGGGGGGTACTGCCTTCGGGCTCTCAGCTTTCCTCTTTCCGCTCCCGTTGCCGATCGAACTGGGCAGAGTGGGTAGCAGTGCCGGGCAATATTCCCGTTTCGGAATCCGCCCATAACTTTTCTAATTGGTTGAGAGAGCCAACACAACTCAAGCTCCTATTGGATAAGACTGTTGTCATCTTTAGTTGGAAGAAGAGGTTGTTGGAAATGATTGGCTTGAAAAAACGTACCTGTCCCTTTTTACCGCACCATCGTGTCGTCAGAAAAGTCACATGGATAACCGCCACATCTACGAACCATACGTTTTTAAAAAAAATCAATGCCATATCCAAAGAATTCCTTAAATTCCAATAAATATAACGTTGTACCCTCAATCACCACCTTAATGTCACATAATTGATATAAACGGAAAAATAAAGTATTGAACGGAAATGTTTCGATTGCCCAGACCAATCGAAATATTTGATTTGAATTTGGAAATTTACAAACACGACCTATATTTAGTCCTTACATTTGTTTCGACGCTACACCGGGTCTCAAAAGAAATTTAGACAAAAAAGGGATCTTTACGAATTATTGTATTGTATATATACAAATTTTTAGACATACTGTACAATATTTTCTTGGGGACAAATAAAGTTTCATGAATTGAATTTGTCTCCTAAATGTCTTGAAATATTCATAATTTTAGATTTTTTTAAAACTAAATATTATATCAAAGCCATTATTTAGTATTTCATATGTGTATGATTTTTGTTTGGATATTTTTGTTGTCAAGTTTTGCGTTCATAAAAAATTTGAATAATGGCTGAAAAAAATCTTTTGACACTGCTTGGTTGGTTCCATTATCTACTTTAAAATAATTTGAGAAAAACACACAAGGATTTGATTTAATGTAGCCGCAAGAGGGCACAAGCCAGTCTTTTTGTGCCGGTCTCAATCCCAGATAAATACAGAGGGTTGTGCTAGGAAGGGCATCCGACATACAACTTTTGCCAAATCAAACATGCAAATCTATGACTTCCATACTGGATCAGTCGAGGCCTGATCTAACAACGACCGCCATCTGTGCTGTTCACCTACAGGGTGCTGGTGGAAATTGGACTACTGTTGGTCGAAGCAGGAGAGGAGGAAAGTGTGTTTGTAGGAAGAGAGAGAAGATGAACACCAAGAGCATAGGACTGAGAGTAGGGATGTTGAATTTTGTAACTATAACAGGAAGAGATAAAGAGTTGGTTGACATGATGCAGAGGAAGAAGGTAGACATAATGTATGTCCAGGACACCAGGTGGAAAGGTAGCAAGGTTAGAAGTTTAGGAGCAGGGTTCAAGTTGTTCTATCATGGTGTAGATAGGAAGAGAAATGGAGTAGGAGTTATCTTGAAGGGGGAGTTTGTTAGAATTGTCCTGGAGGTAAAATGAGTGTCAGATAGAGTGGTGAGTCTGAAGCTGGAAATCGAAGGTGTGATGTTCAATGCTGTTAGTGGGTATGCTCCATACGTAGAACGTGAGCTGGAAGAAAAGGAGAAAATATGGTTGGACTTTGATGAAGTGATGCAGAGCATACCTAGAAGTCATAGAGTTGTCATTGGTTCCATACTTCAATGGACATGTTGATGCAGGAAACAGAGGTGATGAGGAGGTGATGGGCAGGTTTGGTATCCAGGAGAGGAATGCAGAAGGACAGATGGTGGTTGACTTTGCAAAAAGGATGGAAATGGCTATAGTGAATACTTTCTTCCAGAAGAGGCAGGAACATAGGGTGTCCTAAAGGACTGGAGGTAGGAGCACACAGGTAGACTGCATCTTGTGTAGACGGTGTAATCTAAAGGAGATCAGTGACTGCAAAGTAGTGGTAGGCGAGAGTGTAGCCAAACAGCATAGGATGGTGGTGTGTAGGATGAGTCTGGTGGTGAGGAAGATGAAAAGGGCAAAGGCAGAGCACAGGACAAAATAGTGGAAACTGAAAAAGGAAGAATGTTGCATGACTTTTAAGAAGGAGTTAAGACAGGCTCTGGGTGGTCAGGAGGTGCTTCCAGATGACTGGATAACTACAGCTAATATGATCAGGGAGACAGGTAGGAGAGTACTTGGTGTGTCATTTGGAAGGAAAGTAGATAAAGAGACTTGGTGGTGGAATGAGGAGGTACAGGAGTGTATACAGAGAAAGAGGTTAGCTAAGAAGAAGTGGGACACTGGGAGGACTGAGAAGAGTAGACAGGAGTACAGGGAAATGCAGCGTAAGGTGAAATTAGAGGCCAAAAAAGGGGCTTATGTTGAATTGTTTGCTAGGTTGGACAGTAATGAGGGAGAGACGGATATATACAGGTTGGCAAGACAGAGTGACAGAGATGGGAAGCACATGCAGCAGGTTAGGGTGATTAAGGATAGGGATGGAAGTCTAGTGACAGGTGCCAGTAGTGTGATGGGAAGATGGAAAGAGTACTTTGAAGAGTTGATGAACGAGGAAAATGAGAGATAACAAAGACTAGAAGAGGTGGCTGTTGTGGACAAGGAAGTAGCAAAGATAAGTCCGGATGAAGTGAGGAGGTCATTGAAGAGGATCAAGAGTGGAAAGGCACTTGGTCCTGATGATTTACCCGTGGAGATATGGAAGTGTCTAGGAGAGGTGGCAGTGGAGTCTCTCACTGGGTTGTTAGATAGGATCTTAGATAGTGAGAAAATGCCTGAGGAATGGAGGAGAAGTGTGCTGATGCCCATTTTTAAGAACAAGAGAGATGTGCAGAGTTGAGGCAACTACAGAGGAATGAAGCTGATGAGCCATACAATGACATTATGGGAAAGAGTCGGGCAGGAGTGAGCATTTGTGAATAGCAGTAAGGTTTTGTGCCAAAAAAAGAGTACTACAGATGCAGTATTTGCTTTGAGGATGTTAATATAGAAGTACAGAGAAGGCCAGAGGGAGCTGCATTGTGTTTTTGTAGATCTGGAGAAAGCTTATGACAGGGTGCCCAGAAATGAACTGTGGTATTGTATGAGGAAGTCTGGAGTGGCAGAGAAGTATGTTAGAGTGGTGCAGGACATGTATGAGGACTCTAAGACAGTGGTGAGGTGTGCTGTAGGTGTGACAGAGGAATTTAAGGTGGTGGTGGGACTGCATCAGGGATCCACTCTGAGCCCTTTTTCGCTATGGTGATGGACAGGCTGACAGACGAGGTAAGAAAGGAATGTCCATGGACTATGATGATGGCAGATGACATTGTGATCTGCAGTGAGAGCAGGGAACAGGTGGAGGAGAAGCTAGAGAGGTGGAGGTTTGTCCTGGAAAGGAGAGGAATGAAGGTTAGCCGCAGTAAGACAGAGTACATGTGCGTGAATGAGAGGGACCCAAGTGGAAAAGTGAGATTACAGGGAGAAGAGATCAAGAAGGTGGAGGATTTTAAGTACTTAGGGTCAACAGTCCAGAGCAATGCTGAATGTGAAAAAGAGGTGAAAAAGCATGTGCAGGCAGGATGGTACGGGTGGAGAAAAGTGTCAGGTGTGACGTGTAATTGAAGAGTTTCAGGTGGAATGAAAGGAAAGGTGTACAAAACTGTGGTGAGACCAGTGATGTTGTTTGGTCTAGAGCAGTGGTTCTTAACCTTGCTGGAGGTACCAAACCCTGCCGGTTTCATATGCTCACTCACCGAACCCTTCTTTCGTAAAAAAAAACCTAAACTTTTTTCAAATTTAAGACATAAGTATATATTTTACTGGTGTATTTAATGAATTTTGCATTAATGTTACCTTTTTCAAAGAACAAAACTAAGACAGTGCATGAACTCACGTGAATTGACCTACCTGCAAATCAGTGTGATTTCTGCTGTTGTTATTGAGAGACCAGTTCAGATATGCGTGGCTTCACCTTGGCAAGTGCTATTCTTATGTCATTTTCACAGCAAAGTCTGTTTCTTTTGTTTTCTATGCAGCTTAAGGAAGTGTTCCTTTATTTTTGCCAGTGTGAGACTAGAGTTGCTCAACTTGACATTGCAAATCATGCAGAACGCCCCTATCACGTTCCGTTATACAGTACATGTAAATTCACGTTGCACATGTTTGTCCAACCACTTTCATTTTTCGCCCAGCATAGTTACTATGAATTAAAATATTAAGAAAGCAATCAGATGACGGACCATCATGAAAGTAGAGGTAAGATCTTAAACCTGAGCCCACAGGCCGGGTTGGGCTCAAAATGTCAATCAATCAACTTTTATTTATATAGTGCTTAATCACATCTGAAGACATTTCAAAGCACTTTACAGATAGAAAGACAAATGTCAATAATTATGGTCGGATCGGGCTTTAACACCTGTGGGCTCGGGTCAGGTCGGGCTGGATTTTTTGACCCGATCTTATCTCTACATGGCAAGCATAAATCGACTACTGAGTGCGCAAAATCCCATGTAGCACAGGTAGGCTAATCGATGTAGCGTCACGTGATCTCCTGCAGCCAGTGATGGCTAAGGGGGGCGTCTTATCACGAACTTACCGGTGTGTCAAACGCACACAGTGATTCGTGTATGTTTGGCAAAAACATCTGACACATCGTGTCGGGTGTTTTGTCTTGACCTCCGTCTATTCCGAACCCCTGAGACCGACTCACCGAACCCCTAGGGTTCGGTCGAACCCAGGTTAAGAACCACTGGTCTAGAGATAGTGTCACTGAGGATAAGACAAGAGACAGAGTGGGAGGTAGCAGAGATGAAGATGTTGAGGTTCTCTTTGGGAGTGACCAGGATAGATAGGATCAGGAACGGGTACATCAGAGGGACAGCACGTTCAGAGGTTTTAGAGATAAAGTCAGAGAGGCCAGACTGAGATGGTTTGGACATGTCCAGAGGAGAGATAGGGAATATATTGGTAGAAGGATGCTGAGTTTTGAACAGCCAGGCAGGAGGCCTTGAGGAAGACTAAAGAGGAGGTTTATGGATGTAGTGAAAGAGGACATGAAGATAGTTGGTGCGAGGGAAGAGGATGCAGAAGACAGGATTAGTTGGAGGCAACTGATTCGCTGTGGCGATCCCTGAAGCGAAAAGCCGAAAGGAGAAGAAGACGCAAGGACTTGATTTGATGTAATTAATTGATGTAAGTAATTGGATGGGCATAGTAACTCTTTAGACTCATTTCGTTGAGCAACTTTCACATCAACAATGTGACAAGGGTGGTTGGGGGCCAGAGGGTTGCTGGTTCAAGGCCCACTGGGACCAAAAAGTTTGGAGTGTGAACTGGCGCTGCCAAGGTGCTCTTGAGCAAAGCACTGTCCCCTTACAAATTGCTTATTGGGACAAACCACAAAGGAGCTGCCCGCCGCTCTACCTCTCATCTGCATGCTTACCGGGCCCTTACACACACACACACACACACACACACTTTAACTCTAAGTGTTAAAATAATCTACCTTAAACCCTACGGGGATTAATGAAGTTGATTTCTGTCTTTCTTGAATGATATTCATCTGTTGAGATTTGAATTTGAAATTTGGAATAAAATTGTCTCAGAAACCTTGGAAAATAAGTTGCACATTGGAATCCGACCTAGCTTTGTATGAAAATGTGTGACTTATCACTACTGAGATTGATATCACTCTTGATTCTTATATTACTCACCTACGTGCACTGAACTTGGATCTGTCAAAACTACAAAGGAATGGTCTCATTAAAGACAAAACCGCTTTCAATAGTTTATCTCAGGAAACATTACAACCATGATGAACCATGTCCTTCACAATTTTAACAGAGGATGAAACTGTATTTTCATCTTTCAGGTACTGGTAATGTGCAAGTTCACAGGGAAAGCATTTAAAATGCTGATAAATTTTAAGCATGTAAAAAAAACCTTAAAAATCACTTCCATCAGCAACCAGCAGACAGACCCAGACTAAGTGTGAGACAACCCCACCACGGCCCCCCATTCATTGTCATGTTAATGCTCCACTGGCACTGTTTATGGGCATTGGCTGATTTGTAGAGCTTGGTGTTGATGGCCAAGCCTGGTTCTCCCACACAAAGATGGGCTTTAGCATTGACCTCAGAAAGCCTCCCCATGATGAGACCCCCTCCTACAAACAAAAAAAAACCTTCTTCCTGCATCCATTAGAACAGTCTGCATCTGAAAGGATTCTTTTGTGCCAAGAGAAGGAGGTCCAAGGCAGAAGAGGGACAGGGTGGATGAGGGAGGGGTCTGTTGGCTAGGATTTGTATGGGTGGCTGCAGGAAGAGGAGGTATCCATAAGTTTAGCAGATTTGCTTGGTACTGAACAGAGCAATGGAGGACTTGTGTCTTTCACTGTAAAGCAGGGAATGCCTTTGCTCAAACACAAGAAGAACAGAGATAATCACCAGTCACCAATTCATAGCCAAATTATTGACAATGTAAAGTCCCTCATCAATAAATCAAGCCAAAACAATGTTTTTTATTGTCAGAAACTGAATGTGATATGAAAGTGGCTATGTAAATTAGCATACAAAAACCACAGTAGCATTAAATGCAGACTTGAATTTGATAAAAATAATTACAATGCTGTTCCTTTTAAGAAGAGACTTTATATTGATCTAAGCCCTTTAAAAAATGCATAGCAACTGCATCAGTATGTGATTTGTACTCCATACCTTTGGTTGGCCTACAGTGGTGCATAATTCTGAATATATGCCATTCAGATGACCAGCCTTCAGTCACCATAAAATCATATTTCAATGGAAAACAGACAGAGGATTTGTCGAAAACTCAAAGTACTTTCAAATCCGGCTCCATCCCAGTCATTCTCCTTGACTCCAGTGTCTCGAGCTGGTGTGTGTGAATGTGAATGTAAGCTTGGTGGTGGTCAGAGAGGCTGTCGGCGCAGATTGGCAGCCATGTTTCTGATAGTCCACCTCAGGGCAGCCGTGATTACAGATGTAGCTGACCAGCATTGGTGTGACTGTGGTGTGAATGAATAATGGTCTCAGTGTAATCTGCTCTGAGTGCTTATGAAAGCACAAAATCTAAATCCAGCCTATTATAATTATTATGTATCTTGGTAAATCAATTCCTAAACAAATTGTGCAGCTATAATACAGTTTGTGAGATGTACGCTGCACAATATTGTGCATGTTTTCAGTATTGTAATAAATATATTTTGTGACAATACTTGACAGCAGTTAAAATTCACTACTGTAAGCATTTTGTCAAAATCAATTACACATACTTAGTTTAAATAATATATAATGGAGTGTAATGTATTTGGAGTGTACCAAAAAGAAACAAGTTCTTCTGAAAAAATTAGCGTTTAGTCCATTTCATCAATAAGGTACACATTTACATGCTCCGAACAGTTTACACTTTCAGAAAAAAACTATCATGACAGAACCGCAAGCCAATCAGATCACTAAATAAACTCAATTCTCTACAACGTACATATTTTGACTTGTTAAAGCAAAAAATGTCAGAACCAAAACATCACAGGTTCATAAACTAAAACTAGTAGCACATTGTCCAAAGCTGTTTAAATCAATCCACTGGACTTGAAGAAAGTTTCTTGAAGAGGTTTCATCGCTCATCCAAGAGGCCTCTTCAGTTCTTAAGTCCAGTGGATTGTTTTAAACAGCTTTGGATAACCACGACCATCAATTTACATACATTTTTGAAGTGCTGCTCAATTACATTAGACAAAATTTCAGCTTGATATTTAATGTTCATCAAATCTATATGCAAAACCTGCCATGGTGGCAGGGGCAGAAGGCTGGTGTCTTCTCTGGTGGCAAGTTACAAAGATTTTTCCTAATGAAACAACCAATCAAGTGACCAAAGAACCAAGGTCCAAGGATTGATCCTGTCTCAACACATTTCAGCCAAACAGCTGAATTGTAAACAAAAAACAACTTTGAAAATATTAACAAAAACTCCCAGACTTCCTCCAAAATTTTTGGGATGTAAAAAAATTTATTCATCACATATGATACACTAAACTATAAGAATTTCTCAAAAAAAGTCCAACTTTCTTTAATGACGGGGTACACATTCACATTTTAGAAAGGAATTTCTTCTTCTTCTTTGTAATATATGGTTTCTTTCGATACCATATATTAATTACATCCTGTCAGTATCTAAACCCACCTCAAATGTGAAATCTTTTATGAGAATTCAGAATCTGAAAGCAATCATGAAGTAAGTTGGGTCACATCTCTCCACATTGTGAGATAACGATGGGGAGCTTGGGTTTGTTGTTGGGTCCAGTAGGAGCATTCTGTTAGGAGAAAGAAAGGCTGACTGCAAATTACATGAACTCAGATCAGATCGGAAGCATTCAATCCTTCAGTAATTTTGTTCCCTGAAGAATGTACAATAACCAATAAAAATAATTCCTATAAATCAATGTTACATTGAGAATTTACCTCAATTTTTCTCATGATCAACAAGCCGTCAATGACCTTTCCTGAAAGAAAAAAATTCAAGCAAAAAAAAAAATCAACAAAAAAACCCTTAATTTAACTCAAAAAGGAAAAAGACCAATAAATATATTTGAGTAAACAATTAATATTGTAGCCACTCACCAAAAACAACATGCTTCCCATCAAGCCAGTCACATTTAGTGCAGGTAATGAAAAATTGACAGCCATTTGTCCCTGGACCACTGTTTGCCTGAGTGAGGCACACAGAAAAAATGGTAATATTACAACAAATTAGTCTTAATTATGGTCGATTCACAGGAATGAAGGAAAAAGGTAACTGTATTGGTTTTACCATCCCAGAGCATCATAGGAAATCAGATAACATTTTTTGATTACAATTTAAAATGGGCTGCCATGTGTTATGGCAATAAAGCACAGCAGCTCCATCAATGGTTTCTCCCTCCTCTGCAACCTGTACAGTTAGGAGTGTGAGTCTGTTACTATGGTTACAAAGACGCTCTCTAAAATCTCATCATTTCCATTACGGTTAGAAAGTTATTGTACTCAGGCTAAATAGTGAATTAAACTGGGAAGACATTCTGGTTAGATTTCATCTCCTGATATAAGGTGTAACATCCGGAGTTCGACACAACCCTGATCAATCAAATTTAACAATAGCACTAATTATTTATTTGACATGATTATTATGACCACAACCCCTTATATTGTACCGAGTAGGAGAAGGCGTACTCATAACATACACTTGTTGAATCTGTTGAAATATTGAACACGACAAAAAACTAAATGTAAAAGTTGATTTTAATATAAATCACCCATTTAAGACTGATATCCTACCAGGCTAACACATTACAGCATTTAGTTATCTCACAACATATCTAGTTTACCGGTGAAACCAGTTAATTCTACACCTACTTATTATTAGGGGAATGGAAAATGATCTTATGTGTGAAAGCCAGATAAAGGGATCAGCTTTACAGCACAGTAGAGTGGTAACTTTTTTTATTTGCCTTTAATGGTATATATGGTATAAGAGGTGAACAAAAACAGAAGAAATAAGAGTAGTGGATTGTACTTAAACAGGATTTCACTTGTGTTTTGCAACACAAGGCAACATTCACACTTCATCTTCATCATCACCCAGTGTTGTTAAACAATGGGTGATTTTCATTTGTGACAGTAATGGAATAACATTTTAAATCCTCATATGAACACTGATGCACAAGCTTACCATAGCAAAAAGACCAGGGGATGAATGCCTGAGATCAAAGTTTTCATCAGCAAAAGGACCCCTGTAGATGCTGCAGATGCCAGTTCCATCACCCTTCATCAAAAACAAAAGTTAACATGGCAGTTCGAGACTGCAACATTCAGCGACACCCCTGAATTCAAAAATTTACCCTGACCTACTTTCATAGGTCAGGGTCATTTAATAAAAGACTCATCATCCAACATGTAACTGGTGTGTTCTATTTGTCATGAGGTTTCAGAGATGTGTACCTGCAAATGTATAAAAGTCAAAATGTGACTTTGACCTAGTTTTTCAAGGTCAAGGTTGTGATCTAATTTTGATACCCTTGTTTCATCTTCCTATCTTATCCGGTTCCAGAGATAGGTGCAAAAATATCTCAGGACAGATCAAAGCTAATGCTTTGATCTATGGTCTTACTCACACTGGTCTTCTCCCTCGTCTTTCTATCTTATCCGGTTCCTGAGTGTACAAAAGTTGAAATATGACCATGACCTACTTTTCTCAAAGTCAAGGTCATCATCTCATTTTCATCCCCTTTGCCGCCCGAGTAATGTATTTTTTCTCTCATCTTTCTATCTGCAACGGTTGTGAAGATATTTGATGGACGAATGGACGGACGAATGGACGGACGGATGGACGAACACACGAACACTGACAATTACATCACCGCTTCACAGGATGTACAGTAATAAGGCAGGGTTCACCCTCAGTTTAAATATGCAATAATTCAGCAGTCCAGCGGGAGGCGGTAGACGGCAGAAGTCTTGTCAACATACTGTATATGGAAGACACACACCCTTGATGGTGACTTGAATACGTCAAACTTTTGAAGCAACTTTTTACATTTTTTAACTGAATGAAAAACTGATTTACCTCTTTACACATTCAGAACTATCAAATATTCCACTCAAAGAGATACTTGCCGCAGTGAAAAATGTTGGTCTCTGTAATTCACAACTTAATTTTATCTTTACCCCATTCTATCCTCTCAGGTTATGTTTAACACTCTGTTAAAATTGCTACAGGGAAATGATTACAGTCAGCTTACTATATTTACCAATTTGCTTGATAAAAATTTGGACAGTAATTGATTTTAACACTCAGTTCAGTTGTAATGCAGAAACTGTGATGTTGTGTGCGTGTGTGTGTGTGTGTGTGTGTCTGTACTCACATTAACAAAGTCCCCTCCTTGTATCATAAAGTCTTTAATAACCCTACCAAAAAAAACAACAACAAAAAAAACCATTCCATTCATTATTTTTGCTGACAAAAGCTGCAATCAGAACATTTTCAGTCACTCAGTTTGACATGTCAGACTCGTTGATGCAGCGCCTCAACATGTGCTTTGACAATATTCTGTAAAATAATACAACATAAAAACCAAGAAGTAGTGAATGGGTCTGACCCTTATTGTGTGCTGTTACTGTTTTGTCTAAATATTGTTTTTTTTAACCATGTTTTAATAATTATTTGAATACCTTTGAATCTTTGACCTAACTTTTGAATAAGCAGTTTCAGCTAGAGTTTAACCTTAAGTTAAAATCAAGCATGTTTTTTTTTCTATCCCACAGTAGTGTGTTATTATCAATGGTCATTATGGAGTAAAAGAAACTTTAATGGTGACTTGAATCCTTGCAACTGAAGCGAATGAGTAACTTTTAAATGTTATGCCCAACCAGACAGAATAAAACAATTGAAAATCCATAGCTTTGATGGTTTTAAGTCAAATTAAGACCTTGCAAATACATTGAATGACTTTTATTTACGTCTTAAAGATGAACAGCTTTCTAAAAATGTGCACAATGATGCGTGGAACTCACTGAGTAACTGTTTTGCGAGCTCCCAGCCAACAATCAGCACCCTCTATGTTAGATCGATGTTCCTAATGTGTAACACTAAAAAGAGGCCAGGGCCAGACTTGATTTCTGGTAAACTCTTGAAAAACCGTGCAGATCATTTATGTCATATTTTTTCTGATCTTTTTAACTTGTCTCTTATCCAGCATAAGGTCCCAAAACTGTGGAAAGAGTCCATTGTTGTACCGATCGCAAAGAACAAAAACTCCAAAGGGCTCAATAACCTGAGGCCCGTGGCACTGACCTCAAAGGTAATGAATACATTTGAGCGACTGATGGAACATTTTCTCATGGACAAGGTTTAGAGCCAGCAATTTGCATATAGACAAAAAAAAGAGGGTTAAATGATGCTATCAGTCTAACTACTGTACCTGTATAAACACCTCAGGTCCATAAAAACCCATGCTAGGCTGTTATTTGTGGATTTTCCGTCAGCTTTTAATACGATTCAGCAACACATTGTAATTAACAAACTTCTTTCTATTGTTAGTCTTGATGTTAGAATGGCAGAATCGGTGTTTTATTTTTTAACTTGTGTGCACCAGGCAGTCAGACCCAATGGTATTTTATCTGAGAAGAAGTTGGCTCACCACAAGGGTGCGTACTATCTCCTTTTTTGTATATTTATACAAATGACTTCAGGTGTAATTTTAAGGACAGGCATATTTTGAAATTTGCTTATGACACTGTTTTCATCTGTCTGCTCCAGAATGGAGAGGGTGATCACGGACCTGTACTGTGATGCGACCATCACTACCTGAAGTTGAATGTTCAAAAAACAAACAAAAATCAAAGTTGAATCACAATTTTAATCCGCAAAAAGGGCCTGCAGGGACTATATTTCCTCCACAGACTGATCACTTTTAATGTGGACAATATTTTAATGATTTTATTTTATAAATCTTCTATTGACTTTTTAAATTGTCTGAAATTGTCAAAATGGACAGCAAAATAATCAGCATTCCGCAGCCCTCTCTGACAGATATTTACAAGCAGATTCTGCAAAAGGCGCAGTCAGTCCTGTCTTATGCTGACCATCCGCTCTCTTACAAATTTGTGTTTCCTCCATCGGGGTGGAGTTATAGGTTCCCCAGGGTGAAAAGCAACAGACTAAGATTTTTATTTGTTCCTAGAGCAATAAAAGCGCTTTACACTAACATAATAGCTGCACTGCACAGCAGCATTTTATTTATTTTAAGGCATGCTCTTATTTATTCTGGATACATTTTACTATTTTATTCTGCTGCAAATCCAATTTCCCATTGAGGGACAAAAAAGATCTGACCTGAACCGAACGAACTGCTCCAGGTTTGTTCGGTTCGGTTGTATCAGATCTGACCGATTTGAGGTTGACCTAATACAGATGTCATTGTGCAATTGTTGTTCAAGCATTTGAGACATTATCCCACAAATGTATCCAGATTATGAAACAAACCCCACCAGAATTCAATGAATTTTTGCATCACCACCAAAGACACTTGTTCAAAACCTTGTTGATTTACTCTACTAAAGGAAAAAAAGTGTGAAAGCAATACAACTTTTAATACCTCATCCAGATGCTATTATTTTATTCCAAGCCCAAGATCATACTTCATTAATTAGCCTCTAGCACCTGACATATAAAAGAAAAGCCAGAAAGCAAACATCCAAGGAGATTGTTTCAGCAGATGTAAAATAACCTGGAGAGTTTGGTGCTCTACTTGAATTACAATCACTGAAAAAGCGGCATACCTGTGGAATGTACACCCTTTGAAACCAATGGGGACGCCATCCCTCCTGTAGGAGAAAGGTTTGAAATGGGACAAAATAAATTAAGCATCAAATTCAAAAAACATTGTGTTGTAGTGTAAACTACACCTCACAAATCAATCTGCTGTGAGCTTGGAGAGGACATTTAAATGTCAATTGACATCATGGGAAGGCCAGGAATAAAGCTGTTCTGGTTCTGTTGAATGATTTTGTTGGGAATTGCCATTTAACAATGGAAACGACCACAAAACGCCTCTGCTTACACAAACATAGATAGCACAACACTTGTCTATCTAGTTCTTGTCTATCACATACTTTTCTGAACACAAGTACAGAACGAGCACAGCACATAGATACTGATACATGCGAGGCTGAGCCAGGGGGCTGGTGACTCAAGGACAGTCTAACCCAAGCACTATAAAGATCACGGCCAATGAACATTCGGGACTCTCCTCCAGAGGTTTGTTGCGGCGTCTGTTGGAGAGCCCAGCGCTGTATCCTCACCAACTTGTAAACTGCTGAACTTCTTCAGTAAACTCTTTTTATAATACAATTTGTCTCACTATTGAAGATATACCTCTCAACCGAGCTAAAGAACTGAAGAGGGTTTTGTTCAGAGCAAAACCCGAACAATTTCAAGTTCCACCCATATTTGGTCCTCCTGATAGCAGTATTGATTATTTATCATCAGCTTTTGACACTACAGTACATATTTCATACACACACAGACGGCCCATGCATATGTAACTGAGGGAGAGAGTGATGGGCAGTCATGTAGCGTAACAGAGCTCAGGGGTTAGGGCACATCAGCAGCGCTCAGGAGATGACTGACGCCTTTTGGGCTGAGCTACTGCCGCCGAGGAGTTGTCATACGCAAATTCAACCATGAAGGACCACAATTACCTACTAATATTTGAAATACTTTATTCCACAAGAGGATATTTAAACTATTTATTAATTACTATTATTCAGTTAATAATGGGATATGTCAGTATCTTATACTCAGCTGATATTCCCTGCCTCTATATCAGTAACGCAAAGCTGTTTAGTATAATTTGTTACAAGTGTTACTGTGCATATGTCATTTTACATTTGAATCTGCACAGATGTTAAAGATTCAAATTTCTACTACCAATGACTGCTGTATTCTTACATTATTAATTAATTGTTGCTCTGTAGTATGTTCTTAATTGTCTGGCAGAATCAGATCTTTTTTTCCCCACACAAAATAGCTTAATGCAATAAACCTTTCTTACAAAGTCTTAGGAGTTCTGTGTACTACCTAAAAGCAAATCAGAAAGGCAGAGTTGTGCTTGAACCCATCTGACTGCACCAAATCATGCCTTAGGGCAGTGTTTAGTAGTCACATAGTACAAGTACAATAGAGTTTTACAGATTTCTAGTATTTCAAAGAACTAATCAGTCTAAACTTAAGGGTTTATTTCCCAGCTGCTTGCTTCACTTCATTTACGTGCAGTACTCGTGCAGTGATACCGTCCCTGCACTTGCTTTGTCATACATATGCATATAAATAAAAGGCCTTCAAAAACCTGACTAGCCAGGTCTGCATGTGATTGAATAAATTAAGTTTCCCTGGTAAAAACATTTTATGTTCATCGGGTTTCTGTTTCCACACCCAGGAAGAGGAAAACATTGTTTAATAGTCAAGTATCAGGTTGCTCCCAAAGCCAGGACTACTCAGATGTTACAGAACAGGTTGTGGCTGCTTTACTCTCCAACATGGCCTAGTTGTGTCTGTGTGCAATCAAAGTACAGTTCTTCACAGCCTTACTTGAACTCTCCAGTGCAGAACTGCCTGTAAAAGATAAGAATATTGGGACTTATTAAACTACGATTTAAATATGTATCTGTGATATCACTGTTGTCTGGCAGTTTTTCTCTTTACCGAAAATTCTCAGCTGTCTTTGGAACCACATCGGCAAACAGCTCAATCTTCATTCGTCCAACATCCTGACAAAAGAAGACAACAAAAACAAAGACAAATATTTAAGCTTGGAGTGCATTTTCACAAAAAACAGGTCAGTTGAGCTTCAGGCTAACCTAGATTGAATAGACAGGAAGAGCGAGTTCCTGGTTCACAAAGATAATCAGGGGTATTGACATGCTTAGCTGGGCTAACCAGTAACATGACTTGACAAATGACTGACTTATCTGGGACTTCTTTTTGTCCATCTCGTTGTGCTCACTGCTTTGATATGAAACAAAATGAAATGAAATGTAATTAATTGCGTAACAGTTCTGTAAGCTTTCCCAGTCAAAAGTCATACAACCAACTAATTGAGAAGACGTCATAATCATGATGCAGTACATTAAATCCTCTACGAACAGTGTGATTGTGCATACAGTACGTACGGCAACGTTGGTGTCTGTCCACCCAGGCCTCCCACAAATCAAAGGGCCATGCCCATAGCTGACTGTTCGAACAATGTCCGTGTGTCTAACTGTGTGTGTAAACAATCTGTGGGTGCTGCTGTAAAAAGAGTGGTCTGTCTCACTGACATCACCACACAACTCCTTTCACTCGGTCTCCTGACTCGAGCAGCTACTGGATCTCCTGCCTTTTCTCTGTCTCAACAACACAGTCAGCCAACTAAGTTCATGTGTTGATGTGAAACAACCAAACGCAGGGCGCTGGATTTGCCTGGAATGCCATTGGCTGAAGTCAGTTCAGAACAGGTAAGATAATGGCATGTAATTATGCAGATTATAAATTATTTAGTTTAGAACGAAGTATGACACTTTTGAACTTTTTTGATGGACATGATGTAATATTCTATTATAGATTATTAGAATATGCTATTAAATTTTTTGTGTGGGACCCCCTTGAAGGATCCCTTTGGGTTTTAAAACCACTCCAGTAATTAGGGTAAAATAAAAAGTATTCAAAGGTTTATAATTGCTACTTACATTTTAAATTTTTATTGTCATATTAGGTTGAATTTACTATTGTTAAAACCCAGTGCCGCATCAAGCGTATTTCTGCATAAATAACTTCACCTATTTGTCTAAGTCTTCTTATACAAATAGAATCGGGTTCCTACATTCAACACCAGATGTCTGTTTCCCAGGACTCTAGTAATTCTATACATGAACACCAGCAGTCAGTGGGTATAGATTCAGCAGACATGAACCATCTCCACCTGTTACCTGTTACAGAACAGGAAGATCAACCAAAAAAAGATCTATGACTGCAGGATTAAATAGGACACCAACATGCAGGCTTCATTCAAAGTACAGAAGGTGTGGCCCATCAGTCTGTTTGCATTCACAATGGAAGGTGGAGCATAGGGAGACTTACTGACCAGGAACAACTGCACCAACAACACTCTGAGAAATCCTGACTCGGGCATGTCAGCGTTCTCTGGAACATACTTTTCATTTCTGTGGGAGTTAAGTGTCAAGATTTCTGTTGAGTTTCAAAGGACTTGGACAAACCTGACTGGAGGTACACACTTACCATTACAATCTAATTCTTGTTTTTAACTGTTGTGTAAAATTTATGTTAGAAAAGGGCAGAAACTGCTCTCCACAATTCAGGAAATTCAGACTGGGGCAACAGGTAAGCTTGAACAAAGCATATTTGTGAACTAATGTGGAATGGGGAAATCAACATTTCAGTTCCGAGTCAAGTGAGAATGCTGTTGATCCTTCACTATTTTCTTCACAAGTGCAAGTCGTGACATGCAACAGGACTATTATTTTAGGGTTGCTGCAAAGTCAGGGTACCAGATTCAAACGCTAACTGTCACTACTCAACCTGCACCTTTTTGGACAAACTTAAAATTCACTAAAAACCATGAACAAACAAAATACTTTTATTGTTTGAGCAGCTAAAAAAGTAGGAGTGGGGCATCCTTCATATTGGTATTAATGTTTACTATGAGATAAGATCTGCGAAGGATAAGGTAATGTTTCTTGACACATGCAGCTACATGTTTGTTCTTGTTTAACTGCATGGCCAAAGCTTCTTACCAATATCATCTTGTCTTTCACAGCATTTCCTGGAGCATCTTAGTATAAAACCGAAGAAATGCTACAATAACAAACGCTGACTGAGGTGATCGTGAAAAGCACCCATTTGTCAGAATGCAGGCCATTATAAGCCAATGGAGTGAGGAGCTTGGCTGTCAGTCAAACCTTGATAAATATGTGTTTCTCATGCTTTCCAAGTTTGGACTGGATGCAGCCGTCTTTTACTTCTGCTGTCGGAAGCTGTACACCTCCTTTTTAAATGTGTGCAGCCTGTCTATAGTCGTGGCCAACTTGGTAATGGTGTCCCTGTTAACAGCGGTGTGGTTTCTCGGGCCTGAGAAATCCCCCGTGACACTTTGCTTCCTCATGGTTAACGCATCGGCAACCTACGGAGCGCTGCCGCTGCCAATGATGTCCCTCGGTTTAATGGATTACTGTTTGGATGACATCTACTTCTGCAACCAGAGGACGTTCTACAAATACCTGAGAAACACAGTCTTTGTTTTGCTGTGCTGGATATTAGCTGTTGTCTACTCCCTTTCCACGGTTAAAGCAGAGCTGATGGAACTGGACAATATGTCATGGAGAAAGGCACTAGTGTGTGATGTAGAAGAGTCTGTACTAATTTCATACTTCACTTTGGTGCTTTTCATAGCAGTACTTTGTGCAACAGTGCCCTTTTGGCCAAATATTCCCCTGTGGCTGAAAGAGGCTGATAGGATAGCTGTGCTGAGAGAAGAACAGGATCCCCAGAAGAGCGACTTGTTTTACATCTCAGTCAACCTTACCAAGACAGAAGTCAGTGATAACAGTCAGGAGGAGACTGTCTGGCCACACCCACCTCTGTGGCTCGCCCTAACGCTAGGCTTCAGCTTGTTCTGGATGCCTTATCTCACCATGTCTGTGGCCTATATGGTCCTTGACTTTCGAGTGCCTGCCTATATCTCTGTTAACATTATGTGGTTAGAGTGCACCAACAGTTTACTCATTGGTATCATGTTCTGGAGAAAAAGCAACACATCAGGTCCATATAGTCATCTGCCCGAAAATGTGTGCTTATGGATTGTTTACTGGTACTTGAGTAAAGGAATGCAACATCATCAACTTCCTGTAGCTGTGTTCAACCCATCAAAAGGAAAGAAAAACAATCTGCTCTGGGTGTAATAAAATAATATAAGAAAGAGACTCAACACTTTGTGGAAGTGAGCCAACACTGAGTCGTTCATCTGCATGAATGTTGTTACATGTTTAAAATCACTTCTTCCCGAAATTAACCAAGCCTGGAGGCGCAAGTGTTTCTTTCACTGATTCCTCAAAACATAACAGTCAAAATGTTAACAAAAAACTGCCGGAACTCCTGATGTAACTCATTATTATTATGGAGAAAAGAGATTAAGGTTCATTAATATGCATTAATAAACGTTATTTGTACATATATTCAGGAATCAAGCAGCATGAGTCGACTTCTGTGCTCATATATATATGTACTGTATATATATTTTTTTCTTCTGTCATACAGGATTGTTCAAAGATAATTTTAGACTTGAATGAAATTACTATGGATTTTCATCCTGTTAATGGCCTGGTTTGATTTTCAGAATAGCCCAATAAATATTCAGAAATAAAGTTATTTTACTGAAAAAAAAACTAATAAGTGTAAGATTTACCCATAATTGTTGATATTATTGTCGACCACATGATATGAATGAAATTACTTGTTGACATCGGATCGCATGATTGAGGATATTGTCAAATTACATAAGGCCTTTTTAAAAAGGGAACGTTCATGCTGCGTCGTCAAACAGACATTCTGCATGTCTCCAAGATTGAAAAACAGCAGGACCGCCTTGTTTGGTTCATCGTTTCATTTTAATGAGTCCAAACTAACATTTAGAACACAAAATCACATAACAGTTTCATTCGGACCGCTTTTTCATTTGTTGGCCTGGTGCTCCTTTTCTGCCTCAATATTCTGATTGAATGCTAAAGAGAACTGATATGGTGTCAGCCTGTTCCACGCCTGACATACTTGTGGAGGTCAGGACAGCACCGAAATGCACATCTTATCAAGGCAGCAGAACCCTGGACACGCTAATGTAGTGTGAAGCAACACTAGCAGTTTTAATACAAGGAAGCTGCTCCCTTTGAACGGAAAACAGAATAATTTAGTTCAGTGTCAAACAAAAATGATGCTGTTGAATCACGTCACCTTTGAGAATTATACTTAGCCTGACTCTAATACACTGTCAAATGCAAACCCTGGAACACATTAATTGGAAAATGAATGTCTGCCGTCTGCAGTTGGTGAACACTAAAATCATGTGTACTGCTGCTATGCCAGTTCTAGTGATGTCAAGATGTGACATGAATACCTGCACGAGTCATACGCAATCAATGATGTTTCATTTACACATAATATAACAAAATAAACTGTGGCGTGTTTTGATCCTGAAACACAAAGAACCGGAATCGAAAATTGTAAAAAAAACAACAACAAAAAACAACAACAAACACTTCCAAAGAGCATCAATGTTATCATAATCCAATGACACCAAAATCTACTCATCGACCTACTCTGCAGCTAATTGTTTACAGACAAAGGGAAAACACAACGATCTCAAAAGTCAAACTTCAGTCCACCATGAAAGGCAACAGGCAGATGATATTCTTCACTGAGTCGAGCTTTGGTCATAGAGTCTGTGATGTCTGTGGCAGCTGAGAACCTTCAGGCTCCAGCCTGGCGAAAAGATGAAAATCTTGACTTATTTCTGGACATTGGCAAACCAACTGAACTGACTGCTATGTTCTTCAGGTGTTTAATCTAATGCCCTGTATTAGCTGACTTTTTTTTCATCCACTACAGTGAATTCATTCATTCATTTTCAATACCCGCTTCTGCCACTGTCACAGGGTTGCTGGAGCCTATCCTTGCGGACAGGGGGCGTGAGGCAGGGTAAACTCCAGGCATGACGCCAGTGCACCGCATAGCCACCTGGAGACAAACCCGCAAACACACTCACTGTGGGAGGGTGGAGGAGGAAGATAGCTTACTCATCTTTCACATGCTCATCTGCCTATATCAGTTCCTTTATTCAACTCATAGGGGCAGTGTAACATGTCTGTTAACTGTCATGAACTTTCAAAGAACAAAACTGACTCATCACAGCCAGTGCTGTGAGATGCTAGCTCTCCTGCTTGGGAAAGGGGATGTGACTCAGGAGATCTCTGCAGGTTTTCGCTGCAGCTTCAAGGAACAGCGGAAAATATACTTTTACAATAAAAACTGAAATAACCATTTGCCTGATTTGCCATGATTCTTAGGTAATACTAAAATGATTACTATGCCAACACATAAAAGCTATCTGAGAGCGTCTACGTTGAAAAAGTGAAGGAACTCAAACACAGAATGAATATGGAGATGTAACATCAATCATCGATTTGAGGTCAAAGCTAGTCAGGGTAGGTCAGGGTAAATTGCAGGATGTTGCAGCCTCTGACTGCCTTGGTTCCTAGTGGGTTTTTTTTGGTTGACAGAACAAAGCATCTTAATGCACTGAATGCCAGTCTTCAAGGAAAAAATGTAGGAATCAGCCAACAGAACCCTGCACCACGCATTTCCAGCTTTTGTAGAACGTCATGGTGGCGTTACAGGTGAACAACTGGTGTAGCATACAGCAGGCATCACGTCCTTCGCTGGTGAGTTAAACGAGGGATTTGGCTGCTATCAAAAAGGGCATATTGTTATTTTCCTCTCCTTTCACCGTGGACCCTGATGAGACCCCACCTCAGCTACAGCCTGAGTTGACAGAGCTTCAGTGTGATAGCGAGTGATGCACTAACACCTGGAGCTATATCATGTCTTTTTACCGGCAGCTGGATGACAGCAAGTTTCCAGAGATGCGCACATTTGCGAAGAAAATGTTGAGCTTGTTTGGGTCCATATATTTATGTGAGCAGACGTTCTTTGTTATGAACAAAAACGCTTTGAGATCAAGACTAAGTCACTCCCTCTTATGTGACAATTTAGGCAGGTATACTTTCTTCTTCTCCTCCGAGAGCTGCCACCTTATCATGGTGGGGGAGTTTGAGTGCCCGAATGATCCCAGGAGCTATGTTGTCAGGGGCTTAATGCTCCTGCCAGGGTCTCCCTTGGCAAACAGGTCCTGGGTGACAGGCCAGACGAAGAGCAGTACGAAAACCCCTATGATGGCTGTGCCTAGAAATTCTGTCCATAAAGATTATAAACAGAACCGGTGATAGAGGGCAGCCCTGCCGGAGTCCAACATGCACCTGGAACAGGTCTGACTTATTGCCGGCAATGCAAACCAAGCTCTGGCTTCGGTCATACAAGAACCGGACAGCCCTCAGCAAAGGGCTGTCCGGTCCCCATACTCCCGAAGCACTCCCCACAAGATACCACGAGGGACACGATCGAATGCTTTCTCCAGATCCACAAAACACATGTGGAGTGGTTGGGCAAACTCCCATGAACCCTCGAGCACTCGATAGAGAGCTGGTCCAGTGTTCCACGACCGGGACGAATACCACATTGTTCCTCCTGAATCCGCGGTTCGACTATAGGTCTAATCCTCCTCTCCAGGCCCCTCTAATAGACTTTCCCCGGGAGGCTGAGGAGTGTGATCCCCCTATAGCTGGAACACACCCTCCGGTCCCCCTTTTTTGAAAAGAGGGACCACAGCCCCGATCTGCCAATCCAGAGGTACTGTCCCCGACTGCCATGTGATGTTACAGAGACATGTCAACCATGACAGTCCCTGCACATCCAGAGACTTGAGGTACTCAGGGCAAATCTCATCCACCCCCGGTGATTTGCCACTGAGGAGTTTGGCAACCACCTCCGGGTTGGGGACCAGAGGATATCATCTCTGCTTTTTGCAGACATTGTTGTCCTGTTGGCCTCATCAAACCTGGACCTTCAGCGTGCACTGGGATGGTTTGCAGCTGAGTGTGACGCAAGTGAGATGAGGATCAGCACCTCTAAATCCGAGGCCATGGTTCTCGATCGGAAAAGGGCGGTGTGCCCTCTTCAGGTCAGTAGAGAGTCTTTGCCCCAAGTGGAGGAGTTTAAGTATCTTGGGGTCTTTTTCACGAGTGAGGGAAGGATGGAACGTGAGATTGACAGACGGATCGGTGCAGCTTCTGCAGTAATGCGGTCATTGTATAGGTCTGTTGTGGTGAAGAAGGAGCTGAGTCGTAAGACGAAGCTCTCCATTTACCGGTCAATCTACGTACTCTCACCTATCGTCACGAACTTTGGTTCATGACCAAAAGAACAAGATCCCGGATACAAGCGGCTGAAATGAGTTTCCTCCGTAAAGTGGCCAGGCGCACCCTTAGAGATAGGCTGAGGAGCTCAGTCACCAGGGAGGAGCTAGGAGTAGAGCCGCTGCTCCTCCACCTCGAGCGGAGCCAGCTGAGGTGGCTCGGGCATCTGTTCCGGATGCCTCCTGGATGCCTCCCTGGGGAGGTGTTTCGGGCATGTCCTACCGGGAGGAGACCTCGAAGAAGACCTAGGACACACTGGAGGGACTATGTCTCTCGGCTGGCCTGGAAATGCCTCTGGCTCCCCCCGGAGGAGCTGGAGGAAGTGTCTGGGCAGAAGGTAGTATGGTCAACCCTGCTGAGACTGTTGCCCCCGCGACCCGGCCCTGGATAAGCGGTAGATGATGGATGGATGGATGGATGGATGGATGGATGGATGGATGGATGGATGGATGCTTTCTTCTTCTCCCTTCCACTTTTCCCTTCAGGGGTTCCCACTGCGAATCAGTTGCCTCCATCTAACCCTGTCTTCTGCATCCTCTTTTGTCACACCAACTACCTTCTTGTACTGTTTCACTACATCAATAAACCTCCTCTTTGGTACTCTTAGGCATGTCTACAATATGTTCTGTTTTTCTAACAAAAATCAAAGCAACGTTGCTCAAATTTAGTATTGGGTGTGGTGGTGTCCAAAAGTATTTTTATGGGTTTAAGTATGATGAGTACGCAAGTCTAGTATTTAAGCAGAGAATGAAATTAACTGTAAATTGTCAGTTTGTAAATGTACAGGCTACAGATGGTTAGTTAATGCTGCAGCTTCTGGAAAAGTTCTGTTTAGCAACTGCTCTAGATCAAGATTGAAATTTAAGAGATCATTTGACCAAACTGATTTTACCTTAAAAGTTCAATTTTAAATTTCCAAGAAACAGAGATGATGCTCTTCAGTGCATGGGACGTGCGTACATTCAATTTCATTAGAAAGGCTAGGACAGTGGTTCTTAACCTGGGTTCGATCGAACCCTAGGGGTTCGGTGAGTCAGTCTCAGGGGTTCGGCAAGTCGGTCTCAGGGGTTCGGCAGAGACGGGGGTCAAGACAAAACACCCGACACATCGTGTTGGTGTGCAACGTGAATTTACATGTACTGTATAACGGAACGTGATGGGAGTCAGCGTTCTACATGATTTGCAATGTCAAGTTGAGCACCTCTTGTGTCGCACTGGCAAAAATAAAGGAATGCTTCCTTAAGCTGCGTGGAAAACAACAGAAACAGACTTTGCTGTGAAAATGACATAAGAATAGCACTTGCCAAGGTCAAGCTCCGCATAATCTGAACTGGTCTCTCAATAACAACAGAAGTCACACCGATTTGCAGGTAGGTCATTTCATGTGTCTCAGTTTTGTTATTTGAAAAAGGTGACATTAATGCACAATTCATTAAATACACCAGTAAAACATACTTATGTCTTGAAAAAAGTTGTTTGGTTTTTTTTTTTACTTAAGAAGGGTCAGTGAGTGAGCATATGAAACCGACAGGGTTCGGTACCTCCAACAAGGTTAAGAACCACTGGGCTACAACAAGTTTTCAGCGATGCACAAGGAGCCCTCAAAGGCTCAGGGCACCTAAAAAAAACAAGCTTTTATGCAATACGATGTATCAGTAATGTATTGCAATGTATTTCCAAATAACCAAAAATAACTCATAGACGTATTTATATAGGCCATAACTTTAAATCGATGTATTCCGAGATGAAGCATCAACGTGGGGTTAGAGAAATAAAGTAACCGCTGTTAGCTCCGCTGGTCTACCTACCTGTCCTCCGATTGTTATGTCGAAGAACACAACGGGATTGCTGTTATTCGACAGCTGGACAGACATTGGAACTGATATCCTGACTTTATACGAAATAAATGAGAAATACTTTATGAAAGAAAATGAATTGAAAGACCAAAACCGACTTCTGCACATGCGCAGCTACAATTAATGGCGCCTCACAGGAAACGTTGTACGGAATGCAGTAGGGGACAAAGTACAAGCTTTCGACAAAACGCAAAGGTGTTTTGCCGAGAGAACGAATGCCGTTCGAGGCCCTAGTGTACCTTAATAATACTGTACTTTGATTTTAGTTTACTAAAAATAACAAATTGTTTGGTATTTTTTGCTGCTGAATTTTTATGGCGTGACAATAAAAATCATCTTCCAAAATTGCCGTTCTAGTTTATTCGCGTAATTTAACGCTCTCCTGTACGAATTAAAGTTGTTTCAAACGTAATCATAAAAACAGTATTTGCATTGACATGCAAAGTAATGTGTCGTTTTTAGTTTTCAGATTTTTGCAAAACGAACAACGTTTCGTTAGTTTTCAACTGAAAAAGTAGGAAACATAAAATGTTGCTGTAAAAATGGTTCGTCTTACTGAATCCACTCTGGATTTACTATGTAGTCAACCTTCAGTCTTCAACGTCACAAGCAGGAAACATTACTGTGGAATAAAATATTTCCAATAGATACTTTATTAATCCCGGAGGAAATTGTATATATCCACTGCTCAGGCATTACATAACGAGTAATACTGGATAAACACCAGGAGAAAAAGAAACACTGACAATAACGATAACACTTCAGTGATATGAATTGGAAATTAAATTTTGGTCAGCAACGTTCACATTAAGGGACTGGTTATAATATTATCATAAAAATGTTAATTTGCAAATCACAACAGGGAAACTGCCCTGAAGTCGTTACTTGATGTCAAAAAGTACTAAAATTTTACGGGGCGTAGGGTCTCCAACTTTGACGCCCATCTTGGATTCAATGATCATCGTGGTGCACTTACACAGACTGGCCTATAGGTGGCGGTGTTTGGCGTGGCAACCCACCAGATGAGTGTTGGAGGCTGTAAATCAACGACCACCATCAAAACAATTATACAGTAGTGTACACATGAAAAATGGCTGTCCACAGTAGTGACCATCACGCATTACAGACAATACTTTTGAACCTTTGCAACCAACCAATTACTTGGAAGATGGACACCAGAAAAGCTTCATCAGGAAGTTGTAAGATGTTTAGGGCACGTCCACCTGTTTAAGATTCTGCATGACTTCCGACCAATTCAGCATCAATATTGATAATGATTCACTAGCAGATGTAGCAGCAACCACACACACATGAATTTTTTTTGTTTATTTTCAAAATAAAACGTAACTTATTGTTTCGTACAATACAAACGCGGCTTCAAAAAAAAGAAGAAGCAGCGACTATAAAGATTTGTCAAAGCTATACTAAAGCACTGGGATTTGAACAAAAGGGGTCAACAGATTCTTGAGTCAGGAAAGGGATAAAACTAGCAAAAACAAAAGGCCTTAAGCAGAAACAAGTCTATGTAAAGTAATAAGGTTTCTTGACATTAATTCCATATTCTGTGAGGGCAGGAGTCAGATCCTCCATCGTCAGAGTGTATTTCTTATCCTACGAAAAAAAAAACAACAACACAGAAAATCATAAATTACAAGGAATAAATAAATATTTTGAGCTATTGACAACAACCTCTGTCAAAATCATCATGCAGTACTTTTATTTTCTCTTATTTTCTTACAGTGTTATTAAAATTTTTGCACCGAAGTATAAATGTAAAAACAAAAACTTACCTTTGTCTTACTCCGCGAGCTTCCCGTGGCAGTGCCCTTCATTTTACAGTACTGTAGTGCATCATTGGCAATGTCTGAGATAAACTTCTGGGAAGCAAGCGATATTAGACGGATTCTACAGATAAAAAGGGAAAAGGAAAATCATTGCTTTTGTTTTCACTTTGACAGCCAGCCAGTATTTGAACTTTCATGGAAAAGTCAGATAAAAAAATTAAAAAGGAAAAAGAAATCCAACCCTAAGTACACTCTCAAAATTGACAAAGGTGTTCCTGTTAAAGACAAAGTCGAAGTAAGAAGGCTGCACTCAGCTCCTGCAGACATTAGGATACTGCAGCAAAGTTCTACGGCTCCCTCTCATGGAAGGTAGAATATTAACTTTCACGCTTTCAAACTGTGTCTTTCATTCATCTTCTTGAAGAGCCCATCTGAATCCGGGTCATGGGTCACATTGGAGCCTATCCCAGCTGACTACTCAAGCCCACAGTAATAACTACGGAGAATTTACCATGATTGATTCATCTTCACAAATTGCATGCTTTTGCAGGTGGGAGGAAGCCGGAGAATTCGGAGAGAGCCCATGAAAAGACAAGGATAACATGCAAACTGAGCACAGGAAGGCCCCAGGTAGACTCGAACCAAGGACCTTTTTACTGTGAGGCAGCAGCAATAGTCACTGCAACACCATTTTAATAGTTGTATTTTCTTTCTATTTTCAAACACATCAAAGTAGAATGTAGAATGTGAAATGCTCTGAATGGGGACAAATCCAAAAACCTGAGGTTTGAGGGGTTCCCTATACGTAATCAGCTAAGTCATTATAGAACTTACATTCTTGGATCAGAGGCCTCAAAGCCAGCCCGGTTGAGGTAGTAGCCTGTAACTGCATCAGGAATCTGAGAAAAAAAATTCAAATTCAGCTTCAATTTCACTTTTAATGACACTTGAGCCTCATTCAGACCAAAGTAGGCAGGTGGGGGTAAATAAAGGGTATCACTGTCTGATAAAAAAAAAGCCTGCATTATTTCATTTTATCAAAGCATAGCAAGATATAAAGATTCAGTGAATGTCAACAGCATTCATCAACTTAAACAATTCCAGTCGCTCAGTTGAACAATTACAGTATTTACTTCAGCTGGTAAACATAAAGCAAATATACTTAACCTATTTGAATTCTTTGTATACAAGTATTTTAACTAATGACCATTAAATTTAAAAAATAATTGCCATGATATTTAAATAGTATGGATAGATCACAAGGTTGCCAGCTGTGTTCAATTTAAACAAGAGAACACATTCAATAACTTGAGTAGACTGCATTTAAAGTTCATTATTCCAGTGTGTTAATATATATCACCAGCAACCTGCACTCACTGTGGGAGTGTAGTCTTCCAGCTGCATGAGGAAATCTGCCAAAGGCGTGGTGGAGACAGCAGGCTTCACGTCTCCATTGGTGATGCCAGCAGGTACATAGACGCCGTTGGAGACTGCATCTGCTGATGGTGTCACCATGGCTACCGAGGCGGAAGCTGCAATGCAAGTGTTTTACGAAAGGTATTAAACTGCAGCTGAACACACAATGAAACGCTACAATTCTGTTTGTACCGTGTACAGCAAAGAGATTTGAGCGATGTGTGTTAGCGAGTAACCTCTGTGCAAAAATTAATTTACAGAAATAGAACATAAATGCAGAGCCATGCAATGAAGAAAACACGTTTAGCCTGCCTCTCATTCGTATTTCTGAGCAAACAAATCATCCATCTCTACTGAAGAAAACGATGGTCCCGATATTGACGGAAAAACATGGAAGATAACGTTAGCCAAAACAGCCTTACCATTATTAGTGACCGAAGGGACGCTGCTGGCGTTAGTTATTGTGTTATCATTTGCGATGCAGTTGCTCGGAGTTGTAGATGTGGTCGATGAGACTCCAGTTGTTACAGACTGGTTCACGTTGTCCATATTCATGTTGTAGCCGTTAGCTTCAGCGCTAACTTGAGCTAGCTAGCAAAGAGAAACGTCGATATCTCAAAAACCACAATTGCGTGCTACGTGGTTCTGAAAATGTTTCACAAAGAACTTGGCTGTACAAGAAAGTTGTATTTTTAAATGAAACCCTAATAATCTCCAAATCCTGCGCCAATTAGCATAAGATATATCGGTTGTTACCAGAGAGCTGAGCTCGCGCTGCAGTTAATGGCGTCATGTGACCTGAGCTCGACCCGTGATGCCTTCAGATCAGACCAAAGTAGTCGAACATCAGAGGGGCGCGTTTAAAGTTCATGTCATGATATAACCGTTTGCTGGTACGTACTGAAACATTTTACGACCAGGTAAGGGACTGTAAAATATCACATATCAAACTAAATGGCTTACATGTAGTACTAAAAGTCTATCTGTGGTTCGTTAAAAGGAAAATATTTGTCATGCTTCACGTAAAGGTTAGCCGGTCTGTTTGTCGATCTGAAGTCCCTCGACGAGGGGAGCGAATTTTTTTTTAATTTTTTTTTAATTTTATATACTGGTTTGATCCCCGAAGGGAAATTAAGAAAGCACACTCTAGCTACTGATTACAAACGCATGCATACATATTTGTGAGTACAGGCCCCTGTATCACACACACACACAAGGGGGCCTGTAGGCATGCAGGGGAGGTAGAGTGGCAGGCAGCTCCTTCTTGGTGCGCCTCAAATGAGCAATTTGTAAAGGGGACGGCACCTTGCTCAAGGGTGCCTCGGCAGTGCTCCGGAGATGAGCTGACACCTCCCACTGTTAGCTCACCTCCGGGTATTTTTGGGGGGGCGGGAGCGGGAATCGAACCGCCGATCTTAAATCATAGGACGACCCGCTCTACCGCCCGCTTTACCACTGAGCCACTGCCGCCCCCATGACGGGTTTATCCAACGCATATCGTCTAATCATGCTTACACCGCAATGCAATCACTGAGTCACCTCCTGGCTTCTGAGAAGTGATCCGGCGGTTCACTTCTCATCAGGTTTACAGATGAGAAAGTCCAATGGTTGTTAGATCGATGCGAGAGACACACATGTTGAGGGCTACATGGGACAAAATAGGTACTGTACAAGTCAAATTGTTGAGCACACTTAATGAGCCTGCGTTCTATAGTATAGTATGATTTGTCTGTTAGAGCTGTCATTTTGTAACATTGTGAATCTTTTTTTTTTCGACTGGTTTATTCTTCAAATGATGGCTAAGACTTCTTTAGATAACTTGTCTTTTCACATTCCAACGACCCTGTTAAACCCGTCTGGCTCTTCAACGATTGTTGGTGGGGGTGTCAAAGGGGGGTCTTTGAGATGTGAGTTACACCTTTGTATGCTAATGAGGGTCATTAGTATGAGACACATCACCTGGGTCAATCTGCTGTGACAATCTTTTTGGGAGTTTCGAAAGGACATGATTATAAATGGGAGAAAGGTGATGTCGTAGACCACCCCCTCTATTCAGAGATGGCTTCTCCACTTTGACGTGGATGGTCTCTTTCACTCCTCTCTCAAACCATTTATCTTCCCTGTCCAAGATCTGAACATCTGTGTCCTGAAATGAGTGTCCCTCTTCCTTGAGGTGAAGGAAGACTTCTGAGTCCTGTCCTGATGTGTTGGCTCTTCTGTGTTGAGCCATGCGTCTGTGTAGTGGTTGTTTGGTTTCCCCTATGTAGACATCTGAGCTTTCCTCGCTGCATTTAACTGCATACACCAGATTGCTCTTCTGACTGTGTGGTGTGGGGTCTTTTGGGTGGACTAGTCTTTGTCGGAGGGTGTTTCCCGGCTTAAAATACACAGGGACCTTGTGTTTGTTAAAGATCCTCCTCAGCTTTTCAGACACTCCAGACACATACGGGATCACTATACCATTGCGCTTGCTCTCTTCCACCCTCACTGGGTTGTTCTCCTTTCTGGATCTTGTGTGAGCTTTCACAAAGGTCCAGTCAGGATATCCACACGTTTTTAATGCGCCTTTCAGGTGTTGGTGTTCTTTCACCTGGTCCTCGGCATTGGTTGGTAGCTTATCAGCCCTGTCTTGCAGGGTCCTGATGACGCCCAGCTTGTGCTCCAGTGGTTGGTGATAGTCAAAAAGCAGGTATTGGTCCGTGTGTGTTGGTTTCCTATATACACCAACGTACAGACTTCTGTCATCTTTTATGCTGACCTCGCAATCCAAAAAGGGCAAACTGTTGTCCTTTACATCCTCTCTGGTGAACTTGATGTTGCTGTCCACCGAGTTGATGTGTTCGGTCAAAGTTTGCACCTCGTGGATTTTTACCTTTACCCATGTGTCGTCCACATACCGGAACCAGTGGCTTGGTGGTATTCCGTTGAACGAGGTTAGGGCCTTGTGTTCTACCTCTTCCATGTACAAATTGGCCACGATAGGAGATGCCCATGGCACATCCGTGTTTCTGCCTATAGAAGTTCTCTCTGTACTGGAAGTAGGTTGTGTTGAGGCAGAGGTCCAAAAATCATTTAGATAACTAGTTATTTAGATAACTATAAATACTACGTGGATTATAGTACGATATCCCTTTCATGTATTGACGATTTAGCGCAGGGGTCACCAAATGGTGACCGTGGTCTGGATCCGGACCGCGTGATGGTTCTGTCCGGACCCGTGACCACTCCATGATAAATTCACGAGTAGATTTTCTTGTCGCATTTTTGCTGACGGTCGTGGCTACAGACGGCGGGCGCTGCTCCTCCAGTTCATACGGTAATAGTTCCACTCAGTTCAGCCAATCAGATCGTTTGTTTACCTGCTGTGTCATCGCACCTGGAAATGAGACAGCCTCCTGCCACTATGAGTTCACCTCTACCGGAGCACAGATGAAGGGAGACAGTGAGGACAGCATAGCACCAAACGAAGGGAGGTTAATTAGGACAACCAATGGTTAACAATAAGTGGACGAAATTTATGTTTATTCCTCCTCAGGAAGTTCAAAACCATTTTACCTCACATAGTCTGAACACGTAGCACTAATTAATTAATTAATAACGTGAAGTGCCAATACGAAACAAAGCACAGAGCTTTTGCGCAGAATTATCTCCTGAAGTCTGAGCTGAGGGCAAAATGACCTAGAAAAATGCAAACGGATGTTCACTAAAGGCATGGTGTAGTTTGGGGCAACATAAATATCTTTTAGTGATGGGACAGTTGTGAATAAGTGCTTAAAAGCTGTTGTTGAGACATTGTTTGAGGGAAAACAGAAAGATGAGGTGTGTGGAAAAACTCCCAATGTCAGCTTTAATAGCAACCAGAAAATCCGAAATATTAGAAGCTTGATGCAGCTATTCAAAGGCCTAGAGGAAGACCAAGGAGAGGCCTAGAGGAAGACCAAAGAGGAGGTTTATGGATGTAATGAGGGAGGACATGAAGGTAGTTGGTGTGAGAGAGGAGGATGCAGAAGACAGGGTTAGATGGAGGCAAGTGATTTGCTGTGGCGACCCCTGAAGGGAAAAGCCGAAAGGAAATGAAGAAGAAGAAGATGCAGCTATTCAAAGAGCATTATGCATATCTTTTGCCATTAGTGAGTTGTAGCTTTTGGTGTGTCAGGTTTCTTCACAAAGATAAGGAGCTCTTTGCTGAGTGTAATACCACTATGAAACACACACAAGAGGAGAGGACATACATGCAGCAATAAAAGATGCTGACAAAGTCCAGTGGTCTCTTTCACCACACATGACAGAGACCACCACAAGGTGACCATCACCACAAGGTGTGCACAAGGTTACTTGTGCACAAGTAAAATACTGGCAGGCCACATGCCCCTTTCTCTCATGAAGAAAGTTCTGTTTGCATTTTTCCCCTGAAAGAGCCAGTTTTTATTCATGCTTTCTGAACATGTTAATGTTTTTTCACTTGAAGTGTAGGCCTTCAGTTCTTTAGGCTGGGATGTCTTTAATTTACGAGAAAAAGAATTATTCTAATCTTTTTGTACTTTGTTTTTAATTCTGAGGTGTCAATCTAACAATAAGGCTTGAAATTTATTTGCCTGGGTCTATTTTTATTTATGGTGAGGTAAAAGAGCTAGCTGTGCACTCACTGAAACATATACTGCATTGAAAATTTATAATAAACAATAATGTGGACATAGGGATCGGCTATAAGACACAAACTGGACTTGGGTTTGGACCTTTTACGAAGAGGAAATTTTTATAACCGGACCGCCGTGACTTTTAATTGAATACTCCTGCCGCATCAGCTTTGAGTCAGGTGTGATTTGTTCCGCAGTTCTCGAGATTCCGGAATGACTCGACTCGTCCGCGTCCTGGTGGTGGGAGCTGGCTGCAGAGGCCAAATCTACTCCCGGTTTGCATACATTCATCCTGAACGTATGGAGGTGAGGATGGTTGTGCTTCAAGATGCTGCCACTGACAGTGTTCAACAAGCCCATGCATTGAGTTGTTCACTTCATTTTCTGAATACTCAACTCACAATTTCAGGTTGTTGGAGTAGCTGATCCAAGGAAATTTGCACGCACAGAACTTCAACGGCAACACAACATTTTAGACGAAAACGTATTCGAAGGTGAGAATTTAAATTTCAAAAATGCAATGAAGTATTTTTGATTGCGTCATGCTAGATAGAATGTATGTTTCCAACCAGACTGGCACAAAATGGTTGAAAGAGAGAAGTTTGCAGATGCAGTTTTGATCTGTACTCCCGACCGCCTTCATAAGGTAAATATGTTATGATGTTCTCATTTGTTAATTTGTTAAACTATATTTTATTTAAGACTTTGTTTTCTCCAGGAACCTACTGTGGCTTTTGCAATGAAAGGCTATCATATTCTGCTGGAGAAACCAATGGCAGTGAGTGAACAAATAAACATTATCCATAACATTAACATAACCTCATCCTTCATGTCCTACAGGTTCATGTTTTCAAAGATGTTGTATTTCTCTAGGTAAATTCTCCTTAAAATTACCAGTCAAAAATAAGCCATGCCGTATTTTGTCATTACATTTCAATATGCTTTGTCATACAGAAAATACATGTTTTTTCAAACACATGACATATTTTGAAAAAAAAAACTATTCTTATCAGTTGCGGTAACAAAATCTGTCTTCACTCTCTCTTCCTTAATATTTTTATAACACATTTTTTCTTCCACATTAATTTTTTCATGAATCTTTAGACCACTGCTGAAGACTGCAAGATAATTATGGAGGTTTGCAATCGGAGTGGTGTCATGCTATCTGTGGGTCATGTTCTCCGCTATGATCCCACCATTAACCAAATAAAGGTGAACTTTTTCTGTTTATGAAAAAATTTGACATTTGTCTTAGGGTTTGAGAATTTAAGGATATCAGTTCTGGTTCCCAAACAGAAAATTTATTTTGATAAAATATTAAGACATAAAGATGGACAAGAAGTGAAAAAAATCACATCGCATTTTCCTTGCTGCTATAAATGAAATGTGATCATCTGTCTAGGAGCTGATAGACATTGGAGTCATTGGTGATCTGATCCACATTCAGCACCTTGAGCCGGTATGAATACAGCAATAGAGCTTTAATATAGTAAATAGTAAAAGCAAAATGTAATGTATAGTAATAAAATCCTCATAGATCCCATAAAATTCAGTCTTTCTTTAAAAAAAATCATTATTCTCTTGTCCCAGGTTGGCGCTTATCACTTTGCTCACTCATATGTTCGGGGGAACTGGAGGAACGAGTCTGAGAGCTCTTTCTCTCTTCTGGCCAAATCATGTCATGACATTGACTTGATCCATCACTGGGCTGGACCACGCAGGTAAACCAGCAGAAAGCTGTCAGTGTCTCGAAGTAAACCACCACCACAAATGAGTTTGTTGGTAAATAAGGTCAATATTAAAATGGATATCTCTGGGTTAATAGTGCAATATTGACTGCATCAAGTTATCGGGTGCCTTTTTCTCAATGATGCTCAATAATTTCTTTATCTTGTGGTGTCAAACCAGTTTTTTTCTTTTTTACGAAAGATGAATCATTCACAACATGGTTTATTATTGACAGGTGGGTAAAGATTTCATCATTTGGATCACTCAGCCACTTCCGGAAAGAAAGTAAGGTGTGTTACCAATGCAAATAAATAAGTAAATAAAAATGATATTTACTCAGTTATGAGCCCTGTAGCAACAATACTTTTTGTAGCTACATAAATGTAATATACTGTAAACCAATGTGAAAATTGCTCATGAAATGATGGATAAATAACCCATTTTAACATTTGTTGGTGGTGTTTTTAATCAGTGCTGCCAATATTCCCTCGCCATATGGTCTCTAGCAATAGAAGAAAAGCCAAAGTGCTTATCATGTTGTTTTGTCTTTTTTTTTAATGCTTAAAGATGTTTGAATGCATTTTTTCAGCCAGCAGGGGCTGCAGATCGCTGCTTGGATTGCTCCGTAGAGAAAGATTGCCCTTACTCAGCATGCAAAATCTACCTAGACAGTGTGAAAGAGGTACTTTTACCACATTATTACATTTTAATTACAGATGATCATCTACAAGCATAATACTTAAATTTCTGTACATTATTACTGTCAATGTGTCTGTGCTTATGTTAGGGAAACACTGGCTTCCCCGTGTCGATCATATGTCAGAACTCTTACCCAGACATCGAGTCAGTAACTGAGGTGCTGCGGACTGGACCATACGGACGTTGTGTTTACGAGTGTGACAATGACGTCTGCAGTAACCAGGTTAGACATCATTGGTCTGCTAACAAACCCAAGATTGGCAGACATCACAGGCCCAATCCATTATGTTTTCTACAGGGATACTCTAGTATGCATAGTCCTATTGAACATAAGGCCAAATAATTTCAGCTGCGTACATATTCAATCCAGATTCATATACTGCAATGGAAAACAAAGTCATCCATTATAAATGTAAGAGTTCCTCCCAAAACTCCCTAAAATAGGATTATTGGGTGATTTTCAAAGAAAGCTAGGATAATCTTTTAATATATCTCCTCAGATGTAGCTAAATACTGTGTGACAATATGCTTTGCTTTAACCAACTGGCTGTACTGTCGGTACTTGTTTTAACAACATGATACGTTTTTTATGTCCTCCCTTCTTAGTTGGATTAGCTCAATCATGGATGTAGTGTTTTTGCAAGTGTTTTTGTATGTTTGTCAGTCTGTTGTCAGTGGATTTTGATTATGGTATTTTGGAGAGGGTATGGTGAATGGAGCTACAGTATATTCATTCTGGTTCTCAGAATGAATATACTGTATTCATAATGCAGTGAACAGACTACACCTACATCCATTCATAAAAATTAAATCTATAGTTTCCATTCAAGTCATCGTATTCTGTACCATTTGTAAAGGTTGTTAATTTGGAGTTTGAAGGAGGCGTGACTGCAGCCTTTACCATGATAGCATTCACTGAGAAGATCTGTCAACGAAATACAACCATCTATGGCAGCAAGGTAGGAAAAGAAGTAGTAAGATGTAAAGTACTTTAATGAAAATGTGCCTCATTTAAAGACCCACAACAAAAAGAGAAAATCTACTCAACCTTTGGTGTGTTTGTAGATGTAAGGGGGGGATATTTAAATATGTTTAAGATGGTATTTCAAAATCACAGGTTTGATTGTTGTGTCAAACAAACACCCAGTTTTTAGGGATGTCTTTCCTCAAATGTGGGAATATAAATGTATGTTTTGGTGTTCAGAGCCCTCCCTTGTGTAATTAAGTGGCTTTTTAAAAAAAGAAAAAATTTATATACTAATTTTTGTTCCATGAAACACGGCACTAGGCCAGAGATGCAGAGAATATGGGGCGTACCACTGTGAGCCACACATTGTGCTGCAGTGCTGATGGTATACTGTTGGATAGTTTGAATAGAAGGAGTATATTTTTGCACAACATCATTTGTATGCATATATGATGACAGTTAACAGTAAAGCGGTACAAAAATTAAGAAAAATAGATGTATCACCTGAAACTTCTGTACAATCATGTAACCACAGAGACTTTACTTTTCTATGTTGGAAGGAGCAACCACATTGTGACCCATATTTTCACAGGGGGAGCTGTCATACGATGGCCATGAGATACGTGTGTTTGATTTCCTGACCAAGGGATCCACAAGGTACACACCATCCAAGGACTCCCCCATCCACTTTGGAATGAGTGGGCATGGTGGAGCAGACTACCACCTCATGGATGCCTTTATTTCTGCTGTGGCAGTGAGTGTTTAGAAATGCCATAAACATTGTAGCTTGTTTCAGCCAAGCATTTATATTTCATGTTGATATACTCCAGAATCAGTTCATTTGTTTGTTTATATAAATAGCTTCATTATGATCATTGATGTTATGTTGAAAATTGATCTAGGAAAATAGTGGGCACATTAACAACTGAGGAGAAATTAAGCTCAATCACCTTTTGACAGTAGGGTTTGACTGCAGATGGCTGACCTCTCTCTCTCTCCCTCTCTCTGTCTCTCTCTGTCTCTCTTTGTCTGTCTCTCTCCCTGTGTATGTTTGGGTTTTGGTTTTGTTTTTGTTTTTGTGACAACAGAACAATGATCCATCCCTGATCCGTTCCGGTCTTGAGGAGACACTAATGAGCCATTTGCTGGTGTTTGAAGCTGAGCGTTCACGACTGGAGAGCAGGGTGGTGTACTGTGGTGACACCTGAAAAACGTTTATAAAAATAATCCCACCTTATTGAGATAAAGTGAGATTATTACCTTATATCCAGGAATCATTCTATACCAGTAGAATGATTCCTGGAATTTTAATAACACCTTAAAAAGACAAATCATTGAATGTTAGTTTTGGTAGTTAGTGGTCTCAGTCTACTGACTGATGATGATGTGATTGTCAGTGTGCACATGATTTGTGAGTAAGAGCTACGAATGAATGAATATACAGTATGTATTCCATTCATAAATGTATTTATTAAGAACATAAATAAGAATCTACTTTCAGTGCTGTTAAAATGTAATGGACCCACTCCAGATATCCTCTGTTTTTATATCTCTTTTATAATACTGTATGTCGGATTTCCAAGCTGAGTTTTAGTGTGAAGCAAAGTTTTGAATGGTGATTTTACAAGGGAGTAGATGGTCGGGGCTTACTGAGATATTTCCTTTTTATAAATGGTTGGAAAAATATAGTAGCGTAAAGGTCCACGCATGAAATTACATTTTGTGAAGTTTTTACTGTTGTAAAAGTTAAAAAGTATGATGACTTCTAAAGATGGCTACACTCCAGAAAGAGAAGCTTCACCATGTGTTTACAACCCGCAAAAAGGTGATGTATTGTTTTTGTCAGTGTTTGTGTGTATGTCCGTCCGTCCACCGAATATCTTCACAACCATTGCAGATAGAAAGATGAAAGAAAAAGCACATTACTCGGGAGGCAAAGGGGTGAAAATTAGATCACAACCTTGACCATGAAAACTAGGTCAAGGTCAAATTTTCACTTCTATACCTTTTTAGGTACACATCTCTGGAACCTGATGAGATATAATCACAAAACAAAAAGCAACATTTTCAGGAAGCTAGAGGCGCAAAAATGCTTAGGTCACGGTAAAATTTTGAATTCAGGGTTGTCGTGGGATGTTGCAGTCTCTGACTGCCTTGTAATTTTTTGGGGGTTTTTATACTGTATTTTTAGAAGTACAGTATATAATTTTTATATAAATGAACAATTCATTATTGTAGCCTAAAATTTAATGTCATGTAGGTGCAGTTTGTTCACTGTATTCTAATCAGCACTATTGATAATTAAAAGAATGTTTCTGTAACACAACCACTAAAACAAATGAAATATACATGTAACACCTTTCCATTCTAACACAAGTACAAGCCCTTTACAACTCCAGCCAACATTTACTCTGTCACACACAGGCTGTCATGCAAAGTGAGATGCCCCCAGCTCATCAGGAGCAATAAACATTCACACACTGATGTTATCTGCAGGGATAGGGCATCAAACCTTCTTGTAAGTGAAATGTTTTTCTCCTTAGTATCAGCTCCTCCAGCAAAACTATGACACTAGTACTGGCAATGTGAATGATAAAAAGTGATAAATAAAAGTCATGAATAATGTCAAAGTACTGTCACAATTAAACAAGGATAGTGGTTTACCCTAACTGCATTCTGTCACTGGGGGAGAACAAAGAAGAACTAATCTGGGGACACAGATTCCTACCAACTGAAAAAGTTAAACTCCTGTTACTCTGAATAGATGATAACCTCAGTCAACGAGAATAAAGGCAACTTAAGTTGCGATGTGCCTTAAAAATCCAGTAGCACATTTAGGGCCCCTATAAAGTGTTACATTTCAGCAAGTTCTGTCAACTGGTTTCTGAGGAGTTTTAAGTTAAACAATACCCTTAGACAAAGCTGCTATAATGTTTATTACTGATAAACATAATGCCTCCAAAAGACACTTTATATAATTCAGTAGTGGTTATCAGGCCACGTCTTGATGTCTGTGTAATGAGCATGCTGCAGCGTCTTTGTTTCATTTTCAGATTATTACGTCACATATTTTAAAAGATGCGTTGCTGTTTACAGTTGGCCTATCCCAGTGGACATTGGTCACAAATCCATTACATGTTTTTGGTGATGGGAGGACCCATGTTACCCACTGTGTCACTGTGGGATCACCCATGGTAAATAGGTCCTTGGTGACAGGCCAGATAATGGTGGTACCTCCTTCAAGGCCTTCACCCATGTGGCCAGGCCCTGCTAATAAACTGCATTAAATAAAATATATAAATAAACGATACTAACTGAAAGCACTTGAAATGGTGAAATATAGTTCAAACACACATCTGGAATTTAGATGTGGTCTCCCATTCAGAGAATGGAGGGTAGGTTTGAAGTGATGCAGATCACATCTGTAGGTGTCTTTCCAAAAATAAGTTTTGCTGATGCAATCATTGCTTTTTCTTTTATGGGGATAGAATTCAAAGAGCTAAGTAAAGCTAAACAGAGAATTACTGTAAACACAGTCTTCTAAACACTGAATGAATCACTTTATAGTAAACTGAACGTAAGACAGCTCTACAGTTTCATCAGAAGATCACATTTCATCTTGGGCGGATGTGTCAGTAATAAATAAGCCTCTGATCATTGTAATGTCAAGTATGACACACCATTTGTTGACCTTGCGACACATCCAGGATGAGTAATTCTGGAGTATGTCCTAGAGTCCATATTCTCAGCTAGATCACATTGTAATTTGGAATTGCATTGACATAATTTTTAAGACTTATATGAGCAAATGGGTGTGTAGTAATGATGAAATGATTGAATCTAAGAAAAACTTTGAGGGAGTGCCAGTATACGATTACAGCACAAGTGTGAAAAGGCACTCTTTCAGACTTTATTTTCCTTTTGATATGACCTTGGTAATAATGTTCCTAGCAATTTCAAACCAAAACCGTCAAGAAAATACCTTCTCATTCAATAAAACCATAATGTTTTTGGACCTTTTAGTGTAATAGAGATCACTGGGGAGTTCCTTGATCCTGTCTTTGACAATGATCTGTCTTCTAATAAAGGCAATAATCACAAACACACACAAATAAATTGGTGATGTGCTCCTGGAGAAACGTTTGCCAACTGAGTCAGCAGATGTATTTTTGAATGACTCAACCAATCCACCACGGAGCCCTTTCGTTTCTTCCAGCCCTCCCTCCCTCAAACACACTATATTTATTTGAAGCCTTACCTCACCACAGCATCTCTTCCCCCAGCTTTAACGGCCTGGAAATGGCCAGTAGCATTAAACAACTGTTTTCTAAAGGGTAGTTCAGATCAGAGATAGATGTCATAAGTTTATTGTGTCAAATTTGATCAGTTGCTTCTTTCATTCCACCGTTCAAACATTCAGGAAGTGAAAGAAGAAAGCAAGGAACAGACGAGCAAACTGTGAAACACAGGGCAGTCTGACTGTCAGTGACTCAACAGGAAATGATGGAGCAGGAGTACGTGAGGTGAGAGAAGGGATGGGAGGAGGGTGGGAGTGAGAGGAGAGGAAAAAGTTCAGGAAAAAAGGAGGACTGGCTTTGTCATACCTCGGGGCTCTGAGCTGCGTTGTTGAAGAAGACAAAGACAAACCATGCCATCATTTTTACAGGAAATCTGTACTGCATAAATGCAAATGGCCTATTCACCCCCACCCCCTGTTTTGTTCTGCACAATAAAGTCACGACGTGTACACAGGCATATGGTAAATAATCAGCCATCCAGCAAAAACGTTACCAAATTTGACTACTTTCCGTTGACCTTGGGAAGGGTGGTCATGTTTGTCAAAAAGACTTTGACCTCCGTGTGGACATTGCAAAGGCAAGCAAATATTGACAGTGTCTTCCAGCCATGGTTGCCCAAAATTGAGAAATACTCAGTATGTACACTATTCTACCAAGAAATATTTTGTAAGTGCCATCAAATAATACATTTCATTTTGGCAGCTGCAATGAAAGCAAAGATTTGCAAGTAAGGATCAAACACTTTTTAAAAAAAAGTCAAACATGTTGTCCACATTAAGAGTTCATAGATTGAACTGCCAACTGTATTTCATTGTCATCTATACAGTATTTTCCACACTGTGAGGCACACCTAAAAGCCTATAATGTTCTCATAAACCTACAGTGTGCCTTATAATCCGAAAATATTAGTGGAAAATACTGTACTATTTTTTTGGTAATCATCTCTTCTACAGCTGCTTATCCGTGTTGTGGGTCACGGGTTTGGTGGAGACTTTCTAAGTTAGCTATGGATGAAAGGTGGGGTAGACCCTGGATGAGTCGCCAGTTCATTGCAGGACAACACAAAAAGCAAGCGCACATACTCAATGCTCATACCTACATACAATTTGGAGTGAGCAGTTCACCTAGGCTATATATTTTTGGAGGAAGGTGGTGGAGAAGAACCCACCCAGAGAGAACCCACACAGAAGAGATGAACAGGATACAAGAGAACATACGAAGAACAAACTCTTCCCATAGTGATGCCTGAAATCACGGTTAAGGAAGAAGCCTTCAGTGCAGCATTCTGGCCACAAAAACCCCCCTTTTATGTTCTGGTCTGTGACATTCATTGAGACTGCCCCCATGAAGTCAGATGTCACAGGTTTTAAATCACCCTAATCCTTACTACTTCCTCAATCATTTCTTTCCTCGCTGACTCTCTTGTATTTCTTTGTTGACATTTGGAGAAAAGTGTTTTGCTTTCCTGTCATAATCAATGAGGGCTTTTTTTGCAGCTACTGTTAATTGTCAAAATACTGACTTAATTCTATTGTGCAATATAAAAATGCAAATGAATTAGGCATCATAATAGATTTAACAGAAATTATTTTCTATTGGGTGTTCCTGAGCTGCCCTAAAATCATATTTAATCACCAACATCATTCTTCAGTACGTCCTCAGTTTTTCCCCAGTCCCTGTTCTTTGATAACTGAGCTGTCTTCTCACAGGATGAGGTCAAAGGGCATGGTGCAAAGCCCACTCAGACATCTGAGAAGCCTGATTCCTTCCTGACGCCTCCATGTTGTCAGACCCAGTCTCCAATCCAGTAAATTATGAAGATCAAACAGAGGTTGTGTTTTTCAGATCACATATAACTTTGCAGATGACAATGTCTAATGAGTGTTCCCGATTCCAAATGTAAACCTAACTTTGGTGAAACTCGTATCATGTATTTATCAAATAAATTCATAAAATATTTAACATCACCTCTGTTTAGCACTCCATTTACAAAAAAAAGTCAAACATGACCATCATGTAAAGCTCAGGAAGTGGAAGTGGCAACATAAATCTGAAAATTTCAAAAGAACTCTGGATGACAATGCCCCTTGTACCGACTCTGGCGCATTCTACAGATTTACTCATCAGCTCAAAACTCTTGACTTAAGGCATAGGAATTTTAACATCTTACACATGTTGTACCTGTAAGTGAGGAGTACCAATGTCCAAAGACTTTTTTTTTTGTTATAAATTTTAGAATTAGTCCACGAGAACTGCAGGGCTAACAGTACTTTAATGTGAAATGAGTGTGAAATGTGGAATGTGAAACTCAAACATAGGACTGGTCGACCATGACTTTAAAAACAGCCAGCTTGTCTGTCTGCAGTCTGTAATAGAACCTTAACTACTATTACATGTTTGTACACAGCTGGTTCCTCTATAAGAGAATTCCCTATGTCACCATGTCAGCACATCAACCTACTCAAATGTATTTACCATAGAACACGTATGTTAACACCTACTTACTACATTTCCTGGTCCATCTTGAGACATTACTGAAGGACTGGAGGACAGACATTTATCTTCTTCTGTATTCTCATTTTACTGTGGCTACCTGCTCTTCACGGATGTGTTCTAACATCGCAGCTCGACCTTTGAGGAATTATTTGTCATCATCTTCTTGATTTCAGTTCAGCTTTGATGGGCCATCATTAATTTTGCAGCAACATGAGGGAGTTGCTTCAGAACAATCCATCAAATCTTTGAAAAAGAGCACGGGAAGGGAGGGGGTGTGCAGATGTGGGAAGTAGGCTTCTGACTGCACTGACAGCTGTGAGGGATGGAGGTCTCTCAGAGCAGGAAATGACTTGACCTCCTCTGTGGGAGACTGGCCCACCCTGACAACAGCCCCCACAGCTTTGACCATGGTCACTACAAGCGCCCACAGAGGGCAGTGGAGCAACATCAGAGCGGCAGAGGAGAGAACAATGGCTGTGGATGGAGCTCTGTACCCTCAGTGGAACAGAACACATTCTGAATGATAAGAGTTTCAAAATAAAGACGTGAATTGCGCAATTACACTTCTATTTACTTAGTACAACATGATAACTGACACCACCTCCACCTGAGTGTCACACTGGAGTCATGTGCATTACACAACCGGAAGCTGATCAAACATTGATTAAATTATATTTGCTAAAAAGTATGAGTATTCCTTTTAGCAAACAAATTACGTCGGTGGGAGAGGGCAAGCGATGATTGCAGCGCTACATGCATACCATGCGTACCATATTTATTTTGTGGGTTTGTGATTTAGGTATAAGTATAAGGCACTCCTTAATCCTCTCATAAACGATGTCAATTTTATCATATGTCACAACAGTGGAACAATTTATAAGACAGAATTGAGTAGGTCATGAGGTCATGTGACATCAGTCATGAACCTTTATTGTGAAGACATACCTGGGGATTTATTTAACATTGCTCTTACTTTGCTGATATGTTCTTGTAAACGACCTCCTGTATTGTCCTTCTGTCTCTGTCAGCGTGGGTGAAGACAAACACAGACAATGAACTCCTATGTGACATGCAGGCTTAAAAACAAGTTCTCATCCACCAATCCCATACTCGTCTGTGTCAGCTGCACGCCAAAAGCCACCCACATACTTGCTGACTCCCACACAGTTCAAATTTAAAAAAAATTGGAGGTTTGCACTGATGTTGTTTGACCTTCAGAATTAACTTTTACAGAAAAAAATCTATCAGCATGCACAAAGAATGAAGCTCATAATAAATGACATGACCAGCTTTTTTTTTTTTTTTTTTTTTTAGATTAAAGCTTGAAAAGTAGTCACAACGCAACAAAAGATCCACACACTGTGGCCATATATTTTTTGGATGATAAGAGCTGCACCTGAAGTGAATGCCTGCACTGATATTAGTTGTCATTTCAGTTGCATTTTAAAGTGAAAATTAAGCAGAACTAATGCTCTGGCTTACAGTACAGGTACTCTGCATATTGTTAGTTTGAATCATTGGTATAACTAAAAGTAGACCTAAAGAACCACTATTACGATAGTATTATTAGTATTATTAGCTTCAACTTTCCAAAAAAGGACGGAACTTATTTTTTGATATATATTTGTAGTTCATCTAAAAATAATATTAGTACGTATTATTTAATATTATTAGTATTTTGTTAAATTCCTTTCAAATAAATCTAGAGAGCAATCCAGGACTGTAGTCTACAGTATATTTTACTGAATAAATATACCTGCACAAAACGTGTTTGTGAGAACTTAAAATACAGAACAAAAATGAACGGCCTATTTTCCACTCTCAACTTGGTGTGGCGGCAGTGGCTCAGTGGTAGAGCGCGCTTTACAGCGGGTCCCAATGTTTCAAAGGTCAGCGGTTTGATTCCCGCTCCCGCCCAAAAAGAACACCCAGAGGTGAGCTGACAGTGGGAAGTGTCAGCTCCCCTCCGGAGCACTGCCGAGGCGCCCTTGAGCAAGCCGCCATCCCCCTTACAAGTTGGTCATTTGGGGCGCACCAATAAAGGAGCTGCCCACCACTCTACCTCCACATGCGTACAGGCCCCAGGTGTGTGTTTGTGTGTTCCTGGCCTGTACACACATATATATGCATGATTTGATTTGTACTACTAATTTCCCTGCGGGGCTTATAATCAGTACATAAAACAAATTGAAGACTAAACTTTTAATTTCCTACTACGGTGAAGGCATGACCCGCCTACAGTGCCTTGATTAACTAGCACGCGTTGCTCTGGTTGGTTGAAATGGTGAGTGATAGTGATAGTGAGTGATTATTGGTTAGAATAGAATAGGGATACTGGTACAGACCAATCAGAGACAGAGTAGGGCGGGATATGGCATCGCCATAGTAGCATGAGTAACTTCGTGGACAAACTTGGGTGGAGTTATATTAGCATGCTCTGGGCGCTGGAGGATTTTATAAGGAGATGTGGAAGCCCGCGTCACGGAGTAAATGAGCTTCACCTCCCAGTTTTGTTGACAGTGGAGGGATGCTGCACATGGTTCACTTTTGACCGGGACGGGGACACGAAGCGGGCGACACGTTCACACCGCGGAGCGGAGGAGGTCCACCGGCCCCGGCTCCACGTGATGGTCAAGAGGTCCGTGTTTTCACGGTAAGACATCCTTCTGTTCAGCCTTGACGAAGATGTGCGATTTGAATTAAAGCTAAAAGTGGAATAACTTTAAAGGGTTAGTCACGATAGTGTCATTTGTGATCTAAGTCTGTTTATTTAAAACCTTACAATCCAGACTACAGTGAAGTCTTCCCCACAGGAAACCTCACTTTATACATGAAGCCAACCCGACGAGGAGGTTGATACGGTGGGGAAAACTTTTACATTTTCTGTTAAAACATTAGAAACCCTGGAATTTCACCGTTTGTGGGAGACTTTAGCTCATATATGGGGTTTCAACTAAGCTGTGAGCAGCGAGGCAGTTCTCCGGCATCCGCCGAGCTAAGTCCCGTCAAGGCGGGACGGGTGAGTCCGTTACGGACACGCAGTTCCACGGTCAGCCGCTAGTGGGCGCTAAAGAAACCCAGTGCAGTTGAGTCAGAAAGTGGTGGAACTAAATAGAAGTAGCAGCATTAAATAATTACATCCCTTGAAGGGGGTTGTATTATAATTATATCCCGCTTCAAAGCGGAAATGTAGTTGTCAGTGTTCATGTGTTCGTCCGTCCGTTCGTTAGTCCACAAAATATCTTTGCAGCCCTTGCAGATAGAAAGATGAAACAAAAAGCCCATTACTCGGGCGGCAAAGGGGATGGAAGTGAGATGTTGACCTTGACCTTGAGAAAGGTAGGTCAAGGTCAAATTTCAACTTTTGTAGACTCAGGAACCGGATAAGATAGAAAGACGAGGGAGAAGGCCAGTGTGAGACCATAGCTATCTATGCAGTAGCTTTGATCTATGGTCTTACTCACACTGGCCATCTCCATATGCACTAGTCAGGTACTACTTTCAGGGTACCCTGACATACCCTGAAAGTAGGTCAGGGTAAGTCGCAGGATGTTGCAGTCTCTAACTGCCCTGGTTCTAGTTTTAACTTACATTGGTTAGATGTGCGCTGCAGTTCTTTTTATTTAAAAACTGTGGACCGAAATGCTTTAGTTCTCACAAATTATTTAGCACTAAATTTATAAGAAATCCATAATGTGGGAGCATTTTTTCAAACGTTGGTTTATTGTTCTGTTAGCTGGATTATTCAAAAATGATTCAGTTAGGTGTAAAATTGAACAAATCTTTCAAAAACTACTGAGCTGGATTTAGAAAATAACCATTAATGAAACGTTTGTTTGTTTTTCCTGTAATAAAATCAAATTTTCATTCAGATTTCTTTTTGCACCCACATGCTTCAAGCGTCGTCATCGTGTGTGTGAAGTCAATTCTCATTATCAGTGGAAGGTTTTGTCAGCTTCATCATGCCTGGCCCCCTCATATGTGACTCATCTAAATTCAAGGGTTAAATATATTTTCAGCAAATGCAGGTGCTGAGAAGTGGTCTCAGTCCAATATGACTACATCTTTTAGGGTCACAGCCTCGTAATGTTGTGGTAGGATTATTTATGAGGAAGGCATTTAGTTAGATGTCTAGCCACCCTGTCTTGTTAAGCTGTGAGTGCTACTTGGCCAGTACAGTTTACAGCAAATTGTAATTAGGTGATGGAAAGCACTTACTTCATGCCAGCGTCGTAATTAATCATTTGTTATGGTCTAGTGAATGGCCTATTGCCTGGAAAACGTGAAGTGGGAACAGCCAAGGACGACCCATCAAGGCTCCTGCATGAGATAAACAAACTGTTTTTTAGCCTCTGGCTTGTCTATTCATGGGGGCCAGTAGACAAAATCCTCCTGGAGGGGATTTGCAGCACTGGCTCATGCTTTGGCCACGTCTGCTTGTCACCATGGCGTGTCTTCAGTCTTAACCTCATGGGAGAGTTCACTTGTATTTTCAGGCCGGCTTCGCTGCGCACCAAAGTGACACAAAGGCCCATTCAAGCCTGAGAGTGCCTCCATTCATGAACGCTGAGTGCTTGCTGGTAGAATTCATAATTGTTCAGCATCTTCCATCTCCGAGGCTCTCCAGCGGAAATGACGGCACACCCGGTTGTTTTAGGGATGACATAAATATTCAGATGGAAGAATGGGTCATTTGCTTTGTTTGTGGTGTTTTTTAATACATTATGCATGCTTTGCATTGCTTGCTTCCCACATTTACTCTAGAACTGCTAGTGACATGAAACAAAGCAGGAATTTGAAGGGTATGATTACAGTGGGATAGAAAATCTCATCCTTCAATTGTAGGAGTGAGTGGGTTGGGTTACTACTCAGTGGTGATTACTCAGTGGTTAGCAGGTAAATCCCTGTGGTTTAGTCCTCCAGACATCTTTTATCTGGAGGAGATTAGAGGTGTTATAGATTCATCATATGATCACAAAGCCTGAGGCATCCATTAGGTTTTGTCAAAGTTAGCTTCATTTGACTTCATTAAAGAAATAAATCCTCTCTTAGAAGTGCATTCCATGTGTTGTTTTTTTTTAAACTTTCAAGCTAAACAATTCAGGTTTGAACAGAATAAATGCTAAATTATTGATGCCTACAGTTAAGGGTTTGCTAATTTATGTAGGTCATTATATTCTAAAAGTGAGTTGTGTTGTTGTTCAGATGAGCTAAATGAAGACATTGCTTGATCTTCCCCAGCTAGTTGAGGAAATGAACATACAGTATTAATTAAATTCTGCTAAATAAACTTCATCAGATAAATTGTATTTGATCACTCGGAGCATGGATGTTGAGCACACACGCTTTAAACTTCTTTCTGTGTAGTGGTTCATTCCTCTCAGTTTTCATATTGTAGTAGAAAAAGAAATTAATCAAAGAGCCATTTATGTAATTTTTATCTTTACATATTTCCATCTGTGATATTGATATTATGGGTTTTATTATTATGGCTAATTTTATTGGTTAAAATGTCAGCATCACCTGCAGAAATCATTCATTCATTCATTTTCCAAATCCGCTTAATCCGCTAACGCAGGTCGCGGGGTAGCCAGTGCCTATCCTGGCAGTCTCAGGGCGTGAGGCGGGGGACACTCCGGGCACGACGCCAGTGCACCGCGGAGCCACATAGAAACAAACAAATCATTCACTCACACACTCACTCCTATGGTCAATTTGGGACCGGCCAATCAACCTGAAGCGCATGCTTTTGGAGGTGGGAGGAAGCCGGAGAACCTACGCAGACATGGGGAGAGCATGCGAACTCCGCACAGAGCGGGACTCGAACCCGGGTCCGCCGTGTTGTGAGGCAGCAGCGCTAACCACTGCGCCACCATGCCGCCCCACCTGCAGAAATGATCATCGTAAATCTTGAAATTCCATATTGATGATGACATCACCTGATGTGGTGTGCCTTCTATGTAAGCATGTAGATTCACACCTGCTGTTAGATGAGCTGGTGTCTCATCTGGGGTGTATCCTGCCTCTTGCCCGTAGGCAGCTGACATAGACTCCAGCAGACCCGTGACCCGTAAGGGATTTACAGTATTTTCTGCACTATAAGGCGCACTGGACTATAAGGCGCACCTTCGATGAATGGCCCATTTTAAAACTATTTTCATATATAAGACGCACTGATTATAAGGCGTATCTGATTATAAGGCACACCTTCAATGAATGTATTTCAGAATGACTAAGGACTTAAACTGAAATATATTTTAATTTAAAAACTAATCCCACTAATTCCAAAGTGTGTAGGTGCCTCCCTTCAATGCGTTCAGTGCTGGTGTGTCTGTCAGCATCACAGGAATGCTGGACAAGTAGCCCCTGTTGGAAGGGCGGATATTGCCGAGCTTCACAGTCACAGGAGGAAGGAGGGTGAGGAGTGTTGCTGTCCTCCCACATCTGACCCAGAAGTTGTGCAATCCTACACATGATAGCAATGGATTTAAGTTGGAATCGCTGAGAGACGCTCATGGCATTTGCCACAGCCTCCTGAAATATTTTAATGGGCCTCTGTGTTTTCTGAGAGGCTCATCTCTATAGAAATAGAAACAGGGAACAGTTCACAGTTCCGAGAGCAGCTCATCTGTAGGTGTCGAATGTGTTTGTGTTTCAATCCTCTAAGGATTTATTGTGGAGCGTCTGTCCTGACCTGTGACCTGCCTATAAGAATGGGATCATGCTGGGAGCTGACCTGGATGGGGTTGTGCTCCAGATGTCCACTGTTTATATTCCCTGTTTATGAATGTTTCACACTGATGAAGGTGTGACTGGAACAGCTGAGTGGAGTGATGTAATGCAAAAGCCAAATGTTAAAGTTGTTCCATGTTTTTTTGTTTTTTTTTTGCTTAGAGCCTAATTCTGACACATCTGCTGTCAGAAGATGTGAAACTCTTTGTGAGCAGTCTGTTTGTCTCCAACAGCTCGTACCACTGAAGCGGTGATGGGTTTGATGGAGCCGACCTGTGTTGGATGTGTGGACCAGTACCGAACGGATCTTCATGCTCTTTAAGAACACGGCTTCTGCCACAACATGGCCAGGAATCAAAACAACATGTGGGGACGACGGGACCTTAACAGGTTTGCAAACAACACTCCAACAGGAACAAACAGGATGTAATTGTAATTGTTTTTAAGTACATGACCATACAAATATACTTTAAACTTCAACTTACGATATCAAGTGTTGTCCTTGGACACTTCAAATGAAATAATTGGCACAAAACAAACATGTATAAAAGTGTATAAAGAGGAAAATCAACAATTTCAGCTCCTGATGTCAGAATCCTGAAAGAATACTGTGAAATAATGATTTTTTTTTTTTTGCCATCTGACAGAATTAATTGTTAATGGTGTGTGTTGTCAGGATCCACATTGTTTTTTCCTTCATGATGCTAATTTATTGAGTACGGTTAAATCATGTATCAACCTTTACAAGCTGTACAGCTTTTTATTTTTCTTGGAATGTCCTTAATTTTTACACATTTAAAACTGGATTAGCTGAGATTAAAAATGATTAGGGAAAAACAAAAGACATATTTACATTAAAAGAATTGGACAGAGAATTCTGACAATGAGGCAAGAGGATGGCTGAGAGATGACATCAAGCAACATTTCGATGTGATGACAAAATATAAGTATACACCATAAAGGGGAGCTTATTGTTCTGCGAACGCTTATGTCATGCATGTTATTTCATGTATAATGACTCACCTATGTCAGGTTATGTGCAGGAATGATTTACACACATGAACAGAATGTTGGGATTTCTCAACATATTTTGCTTTGCAGAACGTGCTTCGGCCTGAATGCTGGTATGGAACACAACCTGATGGAGCCTCAGCAGCAAGTGACCACCCAGTTTAACTGTGAGTCTTTTTACATTGTCATTTGTGTGGATATTGATCAATAAACAGTTTTTATTCAATGAAATTATTTCAGCCTAAGTAGAAAGACACAACACTTGTAATGGCTAATAAGGTATATTTGATAGACACAAATCTATAATTGTAGATAATTGCTGGAATGTTTTTGGTGAATTGTTAATATTACCTGATTTACTCTGGTTTGGGTGTCATTAGAATTAAAATTTAAACATGGAGCTTGAGGGGACCGTACACAGGGGGAAAATCTAAAATACAGTATAGGAAATAAAAATTTAGCTTGAGAAAATGATTTGATTTCAATGGAATTATTTGTCTGTGCATCAAACTAATTTTACTTATTTTAATCTTAAAATTAGTTGTTCCAATCTAAAAATATGGTAAATTTAGGTATACGTAGCTATTAAACAACTTTGAAATAAGATAATTTATCTTATGTTCCCAGATGTCAGATTTAAAATCTTGGTGAGTGTTCAAGACACCAAACAAAACACTTACAGTACAACATTGTACTGTAAACAAAACATTTACAGTACAACATTGTACTGTAAACAAAACATTTACAGTACAACATTGTACTGTAAACAAAACATTTACAGTACAACATTGTACTGTAAACAAAACATTTACAGTACAACATTGTACTGTAAACAAAACATTTACAGTACAACATTGTTCAACAGAGGACATTTTTAATTGTTTAAAAGAGTTTAATAAGCACTCATTAATTTTTTAAATTCTTATAATTATTAAGATAATCTATGCAGTTGTGCTGGTGTATAGGATATGTCTGTTCTCGAGTCCACATAGCTAAGGTGAGGTTCACATCGCTAAGCTGTGTAGCAGAGGAGCACCGGTTGAATGTGGGGGGGTCTATTGCTCCCTGGTCACCAGCTGTTCCTGCAGTCTGGGGCACGTCGGATGTTTCCACTGAGAAGGACATGGGAAGCTCTGTTAAGATTATAAGCCTGCCTTAGAGATAATGGTGATTCCTGTGTTAATCAGGGTGTTGTGGCTGATGTTTGACAAAGAGGGTGTTAGGTTAAACGCTTGTTTTCAAGATGTTTTAACTCGTTTCCTGTACGATACCTTCAGCGAAACAGGAGGTGGTTTTGAGTGGGCAGGGCCCCCCCCCCTAGTTTTTCCCCCCTCCTACACTGTCACTGCTCTTGAGTTAAGTGTTTTTTTCTCAGTGCAAGTTGTTTTCCATGTTTCTTCCTCTGAGAGTTGTTTCTGTACTGAAGGAAGCAACAGTGATAGCAAAACCTTGTATAACAAAGCAACAGTATCTGGTTGCTTGGTACAACTTTTAGGACACTGTTTTAATCCGTGATTATATTCTTCCTCTCCCAGGCAACACCTCCATCTCCTTATCTCCTTTCTGTTCTGATGCTTTCAACCCAACATCTAGCAGCGTACTGCGGGCCCAGGAGGGCGACCAGGTTGTCCCTTCTTCACAGAAACAGACAGCATTATGGGGTCACCACCAGAGAGGGGCCAAACCCCTGCCGCCTCTGCCCGACCCTGAGGAGCTGATGTCTGATGAGGCAGCCGACAGCGAGGTGGAGTTTTTCACAAGTGACCGGCGCCGTCTTTTGCCCAAAAGCTGCCCCAAATCCTTCTGCAGGGGTGCGAACAAAGACTATGGCCAAGTAAATTATGCCTTCCAGGAGAGCTTGTTACCAGCTGGTGGTGCGGGGATTGGCTCCATGGCTTTCTCTTGGCCAGGAAGAGATGATAGGCCAACAGTTGGAACCAACATGTGGGCACTGGCTCTCCAGAGAGAGGACCACCAGCATGTCCTGTCAGATACTTTGTGTAGCAAAGACCAACAACCAGCCTCCATTCATCCATTTTCCTCTACAGGCCCTGCTGCCCAGCCTCCATCCAGCAGCCCAACCTGCCCTACTGACAAGCCTGTGGTCCCCCCTCGTGTCCCCATCCCGCCAAAGTCTGCTGCTCTCTTCAAGACTGTGAGCATGATTGAGGAGGACAAGCCTCCCAAAGTTCCCCCAAGGGTCCCTTTAGTCCCACCCTGTCCACCACGCACCCCGAGCCCGAAAAGCCTTCCGATTTATATCAATGGCGTGATGCCTGCTACACAGAGTTTTGCTGCTAACCCCAAATATGTGAGTAAGGCATTACAGAGACAGCAGAGTGAAAGATCGATGGCAGCCCCTCAGGTTACTCCCTGTATCGTTCCCATTTTGAAGGATGGCAGACAGGCCAGCAACACACACTACATCCTCCTTCCACCGGGCCGACCAGGGCGCTCGGACCGACGAGACAGACTCTTGAGCGAGCCGACGCGGGCCGGAAACAGTCGCGCGTGGCAAAACAGATAGACTTACATTCACGTCACAATAAAGAACCTTATTACTGCCACACTTTGACATCTTAAAAAACCACCAGCGCCAAACTACATTCACACCTAGGGATATGCTGTGGTTATTTTTAACGACAAATGCATTTCAAGCAAGTCACAAGCAGAGGATTTTGTCGGTTTCTAACCGAACACTTTACCTGTCAGTATTTTAGAAAACACCACAAGCCTTCAGTTTTGATAATAATGGAGAACTATTTACATCCTGTAAGTTTTTTGATTTGTTTTGAGATGTGAAAATGTCCACTCAATGATTTTTAATCTGACAGCCATACAGTCACAGAAGTAAATCTGAGCTTGTTCCACATTTCATGCATGAAAGCAACTAATTACTGTATTTATAAGCTGGGCTTGTACCAATCTGTTCATCCCATGTGAGTTATTCTTAATGACAATGCTGCTTGAAATCTTTGGTCTAGACTTTTGATCGTATTATTTTATCTAATCATTTTCACATTAATGTCTATGAAAAACTTAACGATGAGCCGTTTGGCCGACAGCACGACACTTCTGCTTCTATTCTTAGTGTTCAGGGTCATTGGGAAGTGATCATCATTTTTTTTATTTATCAGAAGTCTTTTAAATTTCATTTAAACTGAGCTAAGTCCATCTCGAAAGTAGCTACCATTTGTATGTCAGCCGTTGAGTTCTTATGGTTGTGCACAAAGTGTAACTTATTGAAAGAAAGCAGAAAGAGCAGCCCCATCACCAGAATTCAAAGCACGACTACAACCTGTTGTCACCCTTAAAATAATCAACAGATCTTGTGATACAAACAAACACGAGTCATCGGAAGTGTTTTTATACACAGTAGAAGAGCAGGCTTTATTTTCAATAATGATCAGTTCACAAATTTAATGGTAATGATGATGTTAAATTATGTGTACATATACTAAAAAATATAGTTGACAGATAGAACTCTAGATTTGTCCTAATGCTTCGTTTTTGTGTTGTTGCATTGAAATCATGTTACGTTTACACTGCTGAGGTGCAGACCCGTTTACAGCCTCTGTTCAGTACTAACAATCTGGAAGTGCTCATCAAGGTTCTGTTCGCTCAAGCAAAGGCAGTTCATGCATCAAGAAATCATTGTAAAATGGTATTTTAATCTATTTAAAAATAAAATAACTTATTCATTCCATTATAGAGTTAGTGTTGTTTTTTAGCATCATTTTTTCTGACGGTCCTTTTACTTTTCCTCTGAATTTTGTTAGTTGTGTATCTGACATGTCTGACTAAAAAACAACAAAGTTTTCCACCAGGTAAAAGAGACTGAAATTGTGATACACAGTAAAATGACTACTGATTTAAATTAATGTTTCATTAATAATTTAATTACTCACCATAAACAATGTCTTTGATAAATTTGAATGGTTTATATGGTCAGAGGTATTTTTTGGACAATGTCATGTCTTATGCAGGCACGTTAGCATATTATCTTTACTTAAATATCATCCTGCACCTGGTGGTAAAGAGAAAGTACAGCACTACATTTAATGGGGAAATGTCTCAAATATGCACAGATGACAAGCATTTTGGATGCTACATGAAATAATCTCTATTGAAAATCTCTGTAAAAACAGAGAAACCACAAACTGGAGTTCTGAGAACTTTTAATTGAGCATCAACAGCTGACAGTGGAGCAAAAGTGCTCAGAAACATGAGCTGCTGGATGACTGATGTACAGAAAACAAATGGTGGCGATGCTCCTCTTGCATCGAGTGTGTGATGGTGATGACAGTTGGACGGTGCCTTTGCTGGGAGTCTTCAATAACCAATTTATGTCCATGCTGCAGTGTGTCTTCATACTTCATATTTATAGTTCACTTGTTATTTAACTTACAAGGCATTTGGGTTTCAGAGACTCAGCAGGCTGACAGTGCAAACCGTACAACTATTCTACGGCAGCAAATAACGTCTGTCTCCCTTCCTCTGACCTCCATGTTATCGCTCCCCATTAGAACGTTTTAACGACGCAGAAATGTCACAAACATCATCTTGGAAAAAAAACCCCTAACATTTTAAAACTATCTAAGGTTTGCATGTGTAGCAATTTCCAAAGGCCCAAGTCTGTTCAGAATTATAATATGTTAAACATTTACTCAAAATAACCTTGCACAAACAAAACAGTTAATTCAGCTATGACAATTTCTTGTGCTTCCAAAATAATTTAAAAAATATTAAAACCTTTACTATCCTTCCTTTCATCACCCCCACCCCACTGCAGTTCTTGATGGGCCCTATTGAACTTTGACCTGCACTCTTCTACAGGTGCGTTCCCCAGCCGTCTCATCTGTTTGGGCTGAGGTCCATTGAGCAGCCCCATGGCTGTCAGAGATGGGGTCAAGATGTTTTTGCTTTGTTGGATTTTTTTTACCGCCAGGCCCGGTTGAGTAGCTTTACCTCTGCCAGGCGTTTGCTGATCATGGTGGCAAAAAAAAGAGCGAAGAGAACGCTGCTGATCAGCATGTAGTCGTAGTCGTCTTTTAACACATCAAACTGTTTCGAAGGATAGACCCGTGTCTGGTAAATGTCGAGACCATAAGCCACCACCTACAAAGGAAAAGGTACCACATAAAAACACATTAACTTTACAAAACCTCTTCTGGATCTAGTTCTTTTTTTATTGCACTATTATGGGAGTATTAAGAAAAATTTGAAGCCCCCGTTAATAAATACAATTGATTCTGATTGTCTTCATTCAATTCCCGACATCCTGAAGTTTTAGTCGTTTTTGGTGGTTTTTTGAATCTATTAACTTGGGAGACGAGCAAATAGAAAATCCCGATTCTATAATTTAAAATTAGTTAATAAAAAATCTTAAAAATGAAAAAAAATAAAATAAAGAAAATAAATTCCGACACATACAAAAACTTCAATACTCAGTTATATAAAAACATTTTAAGCAAACAAGCCAAGTCTAACCTACATTAATATGTAATGATGTTTGTGACTCACCAGGCAGGTGGACTCCAGGCCAGAGGGGGCAGTGTAAATTCCTCGCACTCTGGATACAGTCTGGTTGTAGTTGATGAACCACTCTGTGCGAATCAGCAGCTCTGGTGCATATGGTATCAGGTTCTCCTCACTGAAAATCAAGTAAAGGTTTTTGACGAAACAAAGACAAAACAGTAACTGAAATGCTTGAATTAATCTTCTATAAGATTACCGGCTTTGCTCAGAAATTATTTCTGGCCTCCGGGGGTCAAGGAACATCTTAGGCAATGACAAAATCCCTCCGGATGGCAAGCCAACTGTGACAAAAAAATAAACAGAAATATTTCAAATAGGCTTAACAAAGAGGATTTTTACTGGTTAAAAAGAGAAGGTTATTCACTCTCAGATACTTATAGGATTACTGAAATTTGCAGGAGCTCGCTGTAACTCACTGAGCAGATGGCGGCTGGTGATGCCCTTCTCAGTCAGCGTGGCCTCCACGGCAGAAATGGAGGAGGGGAAAATGTAGGACTGCTGAAGCACCTGAGGAGCGAACGGTCGATCCAGCGAGCTGAACGTGGTGCTGTTGTACAGCTCCATCCCCTCATAGAGTTCGATTACAGAGAACTCATTCCTGCGAGATTTGGTGCTCCAGTATTCATACTGTGGAGTTTAACACAAAGGGATACATTCAGTAAGGAGAACATGTGACCCTCCCGCCCATAATCCATCACCTCTGCTCCCCTGTCATATTCAGAAAGTGAATTCAGGGTTCAATTACAAGGTCTTTCATATACAGTTATACTGAGCAAAGACTGTTGATTGTAACTGGCCAAAAAAACTACACAACAATTTAAAATCATTTCAGTTCTCATCCTTAGGAGTCTCCTGTCATAGTATGACTACGATGACAGGGGAAAGGATTGCTGAAAATTGGCTCTGATGCTGAGTGATGCCATGGCCAGGAGGAGTGACCGACAGGACAAGGCCAATGCTCGGTTAAAGGTCAACATCACCCAAAAGCTTTTTCTATGGAGGCTGTGGCCAGGAACCGTGATGCTGACGACAGTGACTAGGAAGTGTCTAGGTGAGGTGGCAGTAGAGTTTCTGACTGGGTTGTTCAACAGGATCTTAGTGAGAAGATGCCTGAGGAATGGAGGAGAAGTGTGCTGGTGCCCATTTTTAAGAACAAGGGAGACGAGCAGAGTTGTGGCAACTACAGAGGAAAAAAGCTGATGAGCCATACAATGAAGTTGTGGGAAAGAGTAGTGGAAGCTAGACTAAGGGGAGAAGTGAGCATTTGTGAGCATCAGTATGGTTTCATGCCAAAAAAGAGTACTACAGATGCAGTATTTGCTTTGAGGATGTTGATAGAGAAGTACAGAGAAGGCCAGAGGGAGCTGTATTGTGTTTTTGTAGATCTGGAGAAAGCTTATGACAGGGTACCCAGAGAGGAACTGTGGTATTGTATGAGGAAGTCTGGAGTGGCAGAGAAGTATGTTAGAGCGGTGCAGGACATGTATGAGGACTGTAAGACAGTGGTGAGGTGTGTGTAGGTGTGACAGAGGAGTTCAAGGTGGAGGTGGGACTGCATCAGGGATCAGCTCTGAGCCCCTTCTTGTTCGCTATGGTGATGGACAGGCTGACAGACGAGGTTAGACAGGAATCTCCATGGACTATGATGTTTGCAGATGACATTGTGATCTGTAGTGAGAGCAGGGAACAGGTGGAGGAGAAGCTAGAGAGGTGGAGGTTTGTCCTGGAAAGGAGAGGAATGAAGGTTAGCCGCAGTAAGACAGAGTACATGTGTGTGAATGAGAGGGACCCACGTGGAAGAGTGAGGTTACAGGGAGAAGAGATCAAGAAGGTGGAGGATTTTAAGTACTTAGGGTCAACAGTCCAGAGCAATGGAGAGTGTGGAAAAGAGGTGAAGAAGCGTGTACAGGTTGGATGGTACAGGTGGAGAAAAATGTCAGGTGTGATGTGTGATAGAAGAGTTTCAGCTAAAATTAAAGGAAAGGTGTACAAAACTGTGGTGAGACCAGCGATGTTGTTTGTTCTAGAGACAGTGTCACTGAGGAAAAGACAGGAGACAGAGCTGGAGGTAGCAGAGATGAAGATGCTGAGGTTCTCTTTGGGAGTGACCAGGATGGATAGGATCAGGAATGAGTACATCAGAGGGACAGCACATGTTAGAGGTTTTGGAGATAAAGTCAGAGAGGCCAGACTGAGATGGTTTGGACATGTCCAGAGGAGAGATAGTGAATATATTGGTAGAAGGATGCTGAGTTTTGAACTGCCATGCAGGAGGCCTAGAGGAAGACCAAAGAGGAGGTTTATGGATGTAGTGAAAGAGGACATGAAGGTAGTTGGTGTGAGAGAAGAGGATGCAGAAGACATGGTTAGATGGAGGCAACTGATTCGCTGTGGCGACCCCTGAAGGGAAAAGCCAAAAGGAAAAGAAGAAGAAGACGACAGACACCATAAACTTTTCCAGAAACATCATATGGAATGGACTACTAAAAGATCATTAACAAAATTGGACTCACTTCAAGAACTGATGAAGACGTGTGCAAACACGCACGTCTATCGGACTGAATGGACGATTCAAAACAATATACCAAAATAAAATAATCTAAATGTGACATCCAATGTATGAATTTGGCTGATAATGTGTTGCAATGAGAGAAATGTTGTTGATTCAGGGAACAGGAATTTTGTAAGCCAATGGCTTCTACCCGTCAACCTTTTTTTTCCTTTTCGAATGTTGTCGATGTTCCAAAACTGGTGAAAGTGAAGTCTGCTGTAATAACATGTCTGGAAAGAAAAAAAAAATAAACCGAATAAATAAAAATAAATAACTGTAGCCGTTGATAACTCACCACCACCCAGTTTTCAGAGTGCACCACATGCACCGGCCCTCTGGCCTTCCTCTGAACAGCCTCGTGGATGATGCGACCAGTCACACCATCAATCAACATAATCCCAACAAAGCTCCGCTCCTGATGCAAATCTGTGCTCTCCGTCACCACAGCCAGCAGGTTGGGGTTCAGATACTGTCAGAAAGAAAAGGAATAACAATCCATTGTCTTGATCAAGGCTGATAAACCCGTCTTTTCCACGGACATAAACCTGTAGTCACATTTTCCGAACACTCACCAACATGCCTAAGAGCTTTAGTTCTTTCTTTAGTTCTAATGGCTAAATGTGACACACTGATCCACACTGCTAATAACGCCGGACAAATGATTGGCTGTTCCTGGTCCCTATGTGATGAGTTGTCGTGTTTTCATTGACCCACTTAACTCGACCGATAAAAGAAAAAGACCTGCATGTCGTTCATGCTGTTACGTGTACATCAGGGCCATCATTAATATTTCATTCTCCACCATGCCCTTGCGGGGCTACAGAGCTTCAGTAAGACTTATAAGCAGGAAGTACAGCTGCTGAGTGGAAAAGTGTGAGTGGAAACACGGTTTATTCTACATTGGTCAGTGGTGGAGAGAATGTATTATTCACTGGGGAACAGTGACATAAGGTACAGAGTGTCTTGGAAATTATCAGGGACTGCATTTCTGACTGATGTGGGGAAGAACCAAGTCAGGACCAAACTGACATAATCCAGCATCAATAAGAGCGGCAATGATTTGTCACACATTCCAAACCACAATGTTGGCAAAGTTACAGAAGAAGAATCATACCTTATAGAGGACACTCCGGTCTCCCATTACTCTGCCCTGCGAGTGCACATGCTCATTGGGCCGTTTCCCTTTGATGGTAACAATCTTCTGTACCTCAGTTGGAACAAAAACCTCCCAGATCAGCACAGTCGACAAGTCCTAAGACAAACACAAAAGTCCAGAATCAATCTTTCTGCCAATCGGCAGTCTGTGATTCACAATAAATTTAGAGCCAGAACAAGAAACAGACTGTGGGCTATGCTACATTTTAGATTTGTTTTGGTGCCATTACTGTTGGTATGTATCAGTCCTCCACTCAGTTCTCTCAAAAAAACCCTCGTGCATCATGTAAACATTTGCTGTGCATAACAGTTCTGATCATTCATGACTTTTCCATCACTGAAATCTAGAATCATCATTCAAACAACTGAAATACAGCATCCATTGTCGTGATCAATGGCAACCAACAGCTCAGGACTGCCACCGGATAGGATTCCGAAAAAGTATCTGAAATGTTTGACCTATGTGCAGCAAGGAGCCGTCAAATAATTCTTACCGTTCGAAGCCTGTAGCCAGAAAGTCTTCCCTGACTGGCATCAACGAGATAGAAGAATATGGATGAGGCCGTCTCCTGAAGCTGCTGCAACACGTTCTTAGTAGAAGGAAAAGCAGTAACCTGTGGCAAAAAAAAAAAGGTGGATATAATTTTAACAAGATATTTCTGCATGTTTTGCCTAAATGAAAGTTAGCAGTGCCATTAAATTCTACAGGACTGTGTTGTGTTGTGTAGACGTAGTATGAGAGGAGTCACTGAACCAGAGCCTTGAGGCTCTACACAGATGTGTGAAGAAATCAATAGTATCAAAACACAAGAAGTGTGTATTTCTATTCTTTATTCAATCAATCAATCAACTTTTATTTATATAGCGCTTAATCACATCAGAACAATATGATCTGGCATGTAACAGGGTTTACCATCACTGACCTTGTACTGGTCATCAACCAGAAGTAGGACCTTAGCGTAATCCTGGTCCATAAGAGGAAGCAGAAATGACTGAAGTATTGGCTGAGGCAGAGCGGGTGGTGAGACATGACTCTTCTTTCCAAAGATGGGGTTAAATACATGGAGAGTGGCCAAGCCTGTGTCCTATGAACAGAAAAGAAAAATACAGTTAATTTATGCAGCTTCAGGAGGTAAAACCAGTGTTTTCACATCCAGCAACGCTTCAGCAGAAAAGAGATTCATCTTTTGACATGCTTCAAATTGGCAGCTCTTTTGAAGCCCAGCTGATTTGAGTTCACTGGCTTCAATTCTGCTCCTATGTCCCTTAAGATATTCACTGACTGCTGCACTGAAGTGTTTAAATCACAGCTCAGAACACTGTTTTTTATACCTTGTCTTTGATGAGCAAAGTGCACTGTGGTGGATGAGGAAAATGCGCAGTCGTCCGCTGCACCATTAGTTTGAAGGCTGCATTGGATGGGATGTTCTCCAAGTAGTGCTTCCATAAAATACTGCCGGTCTTGCTGTCAATCCCAAAGAGCTTAAGAAAAAAAAAAAAAAAAAGTTGACGTGTGATAGAATGCTCAACGTTTAAGACTTCCGTTGTCTGTTCATTCAAATTTCATTTCACTTTTGATTACAGACAAAACAGAAACTATTAGAAGAGCAAGCACATCACACAACTCTTCATACAGATTGTTTCCAAAGCACTGCCAAAAACAGCTGAAAGAGAGAGTATGGGTTTAATCTTGTACCTTTCCAGATGCAGTAACCATAACCATCATCTTCTGCAGGTTGAACTCATCTCTGGAGAGGTTCTCAATCGTCACTTCGTTTTTAACTTGACTGCGAGGCTTTCTTGCGTCATAGAACAACTTCCAGAGGTGAGAAATCCATGCTTGCAGCAAGATCAGCTGAGAGGAGAGCCTCTTCATCACCATGGCCAGCAGGCCATCTGGAAACATCATGGTCAGAACACAATTTAAAGCAATGTCTTATTCGGAAACTGTTTAATGCTTCTTCTTCAGCTTCTTCTTCATGTCCTGAATGAAGCAGTTCAGGGATTTTGGATAAATCTGACTCAACAGAAATATAAAATGTTACTTATTGTTAAAGTAAAATCAGTGCCCGTGGGAAATGGCTCAAAGAATTGTCTGCTCATTCTTCAGTCAAAAACAAGAGATCCTATTAATCATGCTGTATTGACCCATATTAGAGTATTACCTTGAATGGCTGAGTCCATGGGTAGCAATAAAAACAGGACAAAAGCAAAAGACAGTGAAGCCAACAGTAGCAAACATCCAGTTATATCATCAGTTAATAACAAAAAAGCTACAGTGCCAGTTCAGACAAGCACTGTCTGAAAATTCAGACTGGAAAGAAAAGCAACAAATAATTTGATTTATTAGTTGTGCATTATTGGAAAACAGTGAGATGACGAGACACCATTGTCAAACTACTGTGGAGGTTAGGAAATAGCTGCCTTCAGGGTCTCGGTAGAGCTCAAACATTATAGAACAAGTGAGGTAAAATACAATGAATCACTTATGTAAAAGCACAGCAGAGTTTAGCACTAAAGCTGGAAATATGGCAGAAAAAAAGAAACACAAAAGGAGTCTTGGTCAACATTTACCAGCTTTTTTGCCGAACTCTCCCTCCAGCTCAGCCTGAGTTCCTGTGAGGGGCAGATCCACCATTTCCATTGTCACCACATCTGAGAGTGCCTCTTCTCGCGTCCACATTACACGCCCTGGAAAAAAGGATTCATTACTCTTCTGTCATTCATTTAACTTGAGACACCCAGCAACATTACACCACTGGTGTTGATGCTTTCCATTAGTTACGATGCGAAACACTTTTTCCTCTGCTCATTCTAGTGGAAAGGACAAGATTATGTGAACATTGTGAAAACTGAGAGCCTGTTTGTGCTCTCAGTGGTCACATGTTGGCAGTACTTCTGATGATTAAGAAGTGGAATACCCATAGTCCATCATGAGGCAGGGCATGGCTGACCAGTCTCTGCACTTTCTATAGATGGACTATAGTTCACCAATTAACATTTAAAAAGGACATTCGATTGAAACTGTACCACTTGAAACTCAGGAATATTACCCGACTTTGTGACTCGAAGTGAATGAAAACAGTTAAATGTCAGCTACTTCACCTGTAGGCTGTTTAGTCGCTCAAGATAAATTACATGTGGTTTTTCATGGCTCACCACATACCTACTTCATGTTTTGGGAAGGTCAGTGGATGAGTGAACATTTCAAATCTGTTCACCACTTGTCATTTTCATAAATGATAAAAAGCAAAATGGTTTTCAGGCCAAATGTAATTCTCATGAAAAATAAAGCTCATGATTCGTTTTGGGGTTTTTTTTAAATGCGGTCTTTGGCGCCTCTCTGTGGTAGAAAGAAAGAACTACAAAAAGCAGAACATACCAATAGTTCAGGTACCAGCAAAAACACGGCATTTAACTGACTTTGCCATCTGTACCTGGCTGTTGTAGGAAAGTAAGAGTGTGATCCTCTGTCTGAACCATCACCCTGTAACCAACAGCATCGTCTTTCTTGAGGAATGCCTGTACGTACAACTGGAAGAGAGAATAAAATATTTCTATTCTAATAAAAAAAAACCATGCATATTTGAACATTGTAACCATCCTGATGCTTGTAATGCACGACACTCCCACAAAACTAAACTGAGGATCTCTAAAAGTAATCATATTCATCAACAATTTTTTTTTACTTAATAAGAGAGATTTCAATATTTTGTATGATGCAGTATCACTAGGAAGAAATTTAGACTCACTTTCTCAGGTTGCCCACCATTCGGATCCAAATTAAAAATCAGCGTTGTGTCTAGAAGTCTGCGACCAGTTTCTGCATTATAGAGATTTAGGCTACAGGCCTGAAGATAAAAAACCCCAAATAAATCATATATTTGACAGCAGTTAAAAATGCATCACTTTTAATAAGAAAAATAGCAATGAATTTAGCTCAAGATTGGAAATTCTCCATCTTTGTTCCCAAAGATCAATGCAGAAAACACAAATTCAAACAACTTTAACTTAGTAATTCAGATACAGTATTTTCTGCACTATAAGGGGCACTGGAGTATAAGGCGCACCTTTAATGAATTGTTTATTTTATAATTTATTTCATATATAAGGCGCATATAATAAAAAATATTAAAATAGATTTAAAAAACTAGTGGCTGTAGTTGCGCTATCCATCCACTAGATAGAGCATTCATGACTGTGAGTACCTTTAGTCAGCTGTGAATGGCCCCTATTGTTATTTCAATGAACCATTCTGAGCCTCATCAATGAAACCTGATAACTTGATCACTTTGCCATCTTAGGCCCAGTCCACACGATGACGGATTTTTAAAAAAACGTAACTTTTTAAAAACGCATCGAAAACGATTCGCGTCCACACGACATTTTAAAAAAATCTCCGTCCACACGTAAACGCAGCAGTGCGTTTTCGAAGACGGCTATAAGCATGCCGGTCACCGGTGTTCTTCTCAGCAGGAGTGAGAGTCGGCACTTCGGCGATGCCCCTTGACTACCGTTGTTAGGGGGCGTAGTACAGCCTGAATACTGTCTGAGGGAGCCCCTGGTGACATAGTGCAGCATGACTGCCAGCTTTTTTTCAGCGATCTTGTTTTTAACCAATACTAATATTAATATTAATCCATACACAAGGCGCATCGGATTATAAGGCGCACTACGGGATTACGAGAAAATTATAGATTTTTAGGTTGGCCTTATAGTGCGGAAAATACTGTAATTCCAGCATTACACAGTAAGGTCACAAAGACGGCAAAGCCTGGACAAAGCTACACAGAAGTACACAGTGATACAAATCTGATTCTATGATTTTTACTTTCACTCACCGTTTTGTTTTTGGGTGACATAACAGCAGCAACAGTCTTCTCTCCAGCAGTAGCAAATGAAACCAGCATGGCCTATAAAAAAAACAAAAAAATCAAACAAAGCAAATGCACCACCAGAAAGTTATGGCTGATATGTTTGGATGAAATGTTACAAACAAGTATTCTACATTTTAATCGTCACAATCTGGATCATGTACAAGTGAGAGGTACAGGTACAGTCACATACAGGCTTGAAGTCCCTCAGTGTAACGATCTGGCCATTGCTGAGCAGGAGAAGCAGGTAATGTTCGTGTCCAAGCTGAAGAAAAAACTCAGATAGCGGCTGCCGGGCTTGGTTGGGCTGGGTGGACACCAGAACTGGGTGGAAGTCTGGGCTGACTTCATACCCCAGGGACTAGAAGCAGACAAGTAGTAGAAAAGTGAAAAATGTGTGCATTCTGGTAGAGATACAAGAGAGATACAACCTTACGACATATACAGAAATACAAGAGAACATGAGGAAACCGTTTATCTTTCAAAACATCAATTTAAATAAAATAAATTTCATTTATATGGATACCTGAAATGGGATTTGGGTAAACTGTGACTCTTCATGCAAGTCAAGCATGTACAGCGATTCAGCTGTAGGATCCACGCATATCAGCATCCCGTTGCCAACCACAGCACAACTGGATGGAATGTTGGACAGCCACGGAGCGTCAACAGAGATCTGAAAATAACCCACATGGTCAATATGCATTTTAATCAATAAACTGCTACATCAGCTACAGTGTCTAATATCATTTGTAGTATAAAAAAATCAGGACTTCCACAATATTCTGTATTGCATTATTATATCTGAACAAAATTACCTGTTTGATTATTTCTCCATCCTCTGCACTGTAGACAACAATAGCCATGTGGGAATGGGGAACAACTCCCAGTATATACACTTCACCATTCCCCCCAGAATACAGAGTCTGATAATCCACATTTTCACTGCAGAGATATATAAACAGACAATTTTCAAAATACCGGCTTCATATTCTTCATTTTCTGCTGCTTAAACAGTTCAATATTTGTATATGTATAGATGCAACATTATTGATGGTTTTAAAGGGGTACAGTATAAGTTATTTAACAAATTTTTAACCAACGTACACAATGTTTTGAAGATATGTTACAAGAAAGAGGCATTGCGTCTATGAGATAGCCTCACAATAACAGTATGTAGACAAAATAGAGATTACAGTATTTTCCGCACTATAAGGCACACTAGACTATAAGGCGCACCTTCAATGAATGGCCTATTTTAAGCCTTTTTCATATAAAAGGCACACTGGATTATAAGGTACATCTGATTTTAAGGTGCACCTTCAATGAATGGCCTATTTCAAAACTTTTTTCACCAATAAGGCCCACTGGATTATAAGGTACACTGTCAGTTTTTGAGAAAATTAAAGGCTTTTAGGTGCGCCTTATAGTGCGGAAAATACTGTAAATATTCAGTAGCATAAAGGTGCCACTTGCCTTTCTGGGAGATTTTCTATCCATTTTTGATGACCATTAGAGAGATAGTGGAGAGAGATGACAGTTTTCTTCAGCACAGCAACGTGTTTCACATTGTCTTGCTGTCCAATTAAACACGCAGCCTGGAAACTGAAATGAATAGCAAATACAGCATGTGATTAAATTAAACACAATTTTAAAATGAATAAATGCCACTCAAAAAAATTACCTTCCAGAGTCAAGCAGAATCTCCCAATTCAAAGCACCAATATTTATCTCCCAGGAGCGCAGGAGACGGCCATTACCAACAACCACAACCGCATCTAGGACAGACAAGAACAGACAAGCCATTTGCTTTCACTATCCAAAATAAAACCTCTACGTTTCACCACAGTGATACAATCACCTTGTCCATGTTGAAGAAGAGCATCTATGTTGCCCTCAGGTCCAGACTTGTCTACATGTCGCCAGACTGTAACAGACAATGTATAAATACTAAAAACAATGAATGTCCACTGACAGATGGGTTGTCATTGTGAACCAATAGAATATTCACTTCCAACATAAAAACAAAATACTCACAGAGGTCCCCAGTCCTTGTATTGACTGCTGCAAAAACATTTTTTTCTGTGGCCAGAAGAATCTTTTTGGATGACTGCATATATGTATCAAAATGGGAAAAACGAACCTTGCCCAGATATTGCTGCCTCCTATGAATCAGGGAAAAAAAGCCACAAGGTCAACAAACAAATTATACTGACATATCAATCAATTATCGTTTCACAAAAGCAGTAATCACAAATACCGAGCTCGACCGAGTTCAAAGAAAATACTGTTTTACTCATTGGTTACTGGTTACAATTTTTTAAAAATCCAATCAAATATAACAATGATACAACCAATGACACTAAACTCGGCTCGAAATGTAACATTTCTTTTAAGAACAACGTAACAGTCCATGGAGTATTCATGCCAGTAAAGACACTTGGTGGTTTTCTATGTTCTTTCAAAAAAAAAAAAAAGTCTACCTCGTATAAACCGGGTCGCAGCTACTACCTGTCACAAGTGTTAGCATTAGCATAACCATATTAAATTGTTACTGTAGATAGCAAACATATTTGATCATTCTCAAATTTCCTCTTACCAGTCAAATTTTCCAACTTGATCCTCAAATACAGCTCCGACAGTACCGCATAATATTATAAATGTAAAACATAAAGAATTTAGCTGTGCCATTGCAGCAATAGCTGGGGCTTTGCTCTTCAAGAAACGGAAACGGAAGTGAACGGCGTTTTATTTCCTGCTACTGACACACAGCGCCCCCTGCGCTTTAATCTATGTAAAGCAGCAAGTTTAGCTTTCATGTGTACGAGTTCAAAAGACTTTAAATGTAAATAATTTACAAAATATTAAAGCCGTGAAATTTTTCCATTTAGAAATCATTGACTAAAATAATAACACATCAGGCTTAAACAGAAATTATCACGATTCCAAGTATCCATTATTTACTCACTCTTTCACACTATTTAAATTGTTACGAATAAAAGTAAATAAGGAGACCTTGCTTATTTGTTGGTAATGTATAAAGTACTTTTACTATTATAGACTCAAGTATTTCAACGATGAAGTAGTGGAAACAAATTGAATCTTATTCAATACATTATCAAGCATGTCCTCTGTGCTATATTTCCTCATTTTTAAAGTAATTATTTGCTTGAGGAACGCATATTATTTACAGAAATGTTTTTTTTTCGTGTTGTAAAAACTGTGCTCAGCGGAAATTATCGCAGTTTATATCGTTTTAGAGTAAATAAATAATTGTGTTAATTAAATAAAGTCAGCTGGATAAGCAGGAAAAACCTGGAGAATTTCTCCTCTCATTCAAGAGATTTCTTCAGTTCTGAACGGCTGGTTACTTAATCGTTCGAATAAGTAATTTGTTACAAGTAGTAGTTCTATTTGCAATACATCTGTTTGTCAAAAATATAATTGAAAATTTACATTTTTTTTCTTGAATGACAAACTTTGGATTGCATTATTACTCATTATTTGGCGTGGGATGAAAACTTCTCAATTGAGGAAAAACCTGCAGGAAATTAGCCCGAACGCCGTAAAGCGAGCGCCCCCTGCGATTTATTGCCGGTCTGCTCTCCACCTTCCAGGAGCCAGTTTTTTCTATGAGATTTCAAGATGGCGTCAAGCGGAGGAGATGGGGAGCACGAATGGACAGCGGCAGTACGGCCGCTTCTATCAGCTTCGTACACCGCTTTTGAAACGAAAGAGCTACCTCAGCTTATTGGGTCTATAATAAACAGGTAAACTGCTTCTTGTCATCAATTTCTGTTTTCTCCTTTGCACAGCACCGGCTGTCCCCACCCAAGAGTTAGCAAGGTTGCTAACTTGCTAACTTAGCTTGGTTTCGTTAAGTTCGATGAGAAACATCACAGGTTTAGCTTCTAGCGGCTACCAAGCTACTTGAGCTTAAGTTGCACTGGCATCTAGTCACTTGCTGACGTTTGCAAATACGCTAACGGTGGCTAACTTATTCAAAATGCAATTTAGCTTACCCATAATAGTATCTTATTAATGGTTTGAAATAAGACTCAGTTCGTGATCGATTGACATCGACCCGTAATGTATCGGCTTTCCTGTATATACATGAACGGACGTCACCAGTTCAGCGTTTTGAAAATTTGCTTCATCATTAGCTAGCTGACACAAACATTAGCCAACAAGCTAACTAAAGGGCCTTCTAAGGGACAGGACAACCGCAACGATGAAATGGCCGGACCAAAGTATAATGTGACTACGACCAACTTAAATTGACTCAATGAAAGCTTGTTTGAATACGGAGTATGCTTTTCTGTCCAACATTGAAATGCCAACAAATAGTTAATGCGTTTACTGATCAATAGGGTAACCGGTCACTATATCAGTATTTTCGGTGTGACAGTGACAGGGCTGGAAGGAGGCGGGGTCGGCTTACTTCACATAGTTGATAACTTTGTTTTCAATTACTGTTGTCGCTTAATGTTAGTGTAAATAAAACAACTTGGTGATATTGATGTTTCGCGAGTTAATGCTAAAAGATAGATTTACATTTTTGCTGTTAAATTTCAAGGGAACTGATGCTGTTCCTGCACGTGGACGGATCTATTTGAAGCAAATCGGAATTATTATTGTAGAAATCGAGCGAGGGAAAACACATTTATCTATCTGTAATCTGTCGGTCACCGCCATGGAGTGAAGGCAGTAGATAATTGTAATGTTGTCAATTGACACTCCAGTGGGGATCAGCTCATCTCTTACAAGTGGAAAGCTTTCTGCCGTGTTAACTGATTACATTGTCTGACGTAACATTCAACGTGAAACGTCTTTCTATCTTATCCGATTCCTGAGTCAGTCAACTTTATTATGAAATGTACCATACAGGCACGACAGGCAGTAAAAAAAACACGAAAAAACCACCCTAGCGGGAGAGAGAGGAAGGGCTGCGTGTGAACGCATCGCCATCCTATCCTATTCCATCCCAATAGGCAACAGAACCCAACAGAACCCTCCAGTGTAAGCATAAGCGACAGTGGTGATGAAAAACTCCCTCATTGAGGAAGAAACTCCGGGCAGGACCCAGACTGTGGAGGGCAGTCATCCGCCTGGACCCTGGGTGGGAAAGGAAATATACTGGGGATAGAGACAGGGCAAGGAAAAGAGAGTGAGTGGCAGATAGGCCAGATAGATTTACAGTCCAAATTGTGCTATAGTTGCTGAATTGGGGGCGGGATTTCCAGGCCTTTGGATTTCCTGTCTTCCATAATTGTTCCCCACCTGTCAAACAGAATCACAAAGTTGAAATTTGACCTTGACCTACTTTTCTTCAGGTCATCATCTCATTTTTATCCCCTTTGTCGCCCGAGTAATGGGCTTTTTTTTTCATCTATCTGCAACCGTTGTGAAGATATTTGGTGGGCATACGGATGGACAGACGGACGAACACTGACAAGTACAATACATAACCACTTTGAAGCAGGATGTAAATATGAACAAAATTACATGGACATAGACTTATGTTTAAATTTTCAAATGAAATGACCAACTGGGCTGATATACATATTTTCATGAAATATGAGTAATGTGATCTTGTTAGCGACAATATCTAATGTAAAACATAATCAGGAACATTTTGCTTGCCATCCAGTAGTTTTCAGAACCCTTTGTATGGGGGGACTTGAATTAGGGGGAAAGAGTGTTGCAAAACTAGTTTGCTTTGACTTTAAGTCAAGCACCTGGAGACCACATGATGTGAATCAAAAAATAAAGCCTTCACACTGTTTACCATAGTTCTCATTTTAAATTCAGCCAAGATCAGAAACTGCAAGCACTGACGCTGAAAAAAAGTCTTAATGGTTTTTTAGTGATTGTCAGAAGAGGTCTGCTGGTTATTTGAACTTGGAGAACAAGAATGTTGTTTTGTAATGTTACAAAGATGCGTTATTGATTTAGTACTATTTGTAATTGTTAACACATACAACTTCATTTTGATCTGGCACAGGATAATTGATGTGGTTTGTATGTGGATGAGGAAAAGAGAACACAAGTTGTATGTGTCTTTTACAGATGTACAGTCAACTGACTTCCTTCTAGTTGGACGTATCTAGTTAGAGCACAGGTGTTGTTTGGCTATGACATTTCATACCAGTTCTGGAAAGTACGACTGAGTTCTTCTCAGAAACTTGCACAACAGTTGTGTATTTAGGGCAACCAACAGGTTAAGCTCAACAGCGTAATGAACCTTTATATGATTTTGCCAGGTGACAAAACACAATGAGTTAAAGAACACATCTGTTTCGCAGAAAAGACTGCATAAAGGACAACAGTGAACTTCAAGATGTACCACTGTTTGGTACATATTGCAGATTTTACTTGTATTAATACGAGCATATATTTACAAAATACAAATAAATTATCCTTATCTAACATATCATGAGTTGCAAAAAGACGTTTCTATCCAATAACACCATCTACAGACATGTGTAGATGGCTTGAACTGTTATTCACCAAATGCCAAACAAGAAAAACAAAAATCTACATAAACCCGAAGAGTATTGTGTATTAAGCTTAAAGTAAGGAACTGCATTAAAATAAAGAATGGCATTATACCACAGTACCTGTCAGACCTGATTTAAACATACACACCTGCATGTGAGCTGTGCTCCCATTTTTTTGAGCGTCCCCAAGGTCTGCAGAAAGACCGTTGGTGAGCGTGCTTTTTAACTTTGTGCCCCTACCCTGTGGAACAAGTTCTATTAACATAAAGCAGGCATGTTCAATGGATGTTCAGTTGTCACCATTTGTACAGTGTTTTTCAAGTTTCTTCAGTTCCAGAATTATTTTATGTATTGGCAGCTTTACAAAAGATGTTGGCTGCTGCTTGTAGTGTTGTACAGGTTGATATTACAGAAATTAGTCCAAACTTTTCCCAAGGAATTAATTTGGTCCTTTATTAAATTGTTTTGGGAAATACAGAAGCACAATCACAGATGATCAAACAACACAGTTTATTAACAATGAAATACACACATTAATATTTGACCCTGCATTATGTACAAAGTTAGGAAATTTTTAATATTGGTTCAAAGATTAATAATTATAAAAGTTTAGAATGTATGTGCCTGTAGGAAACAATTGATTGGTAGTCCTACACAAAATAATCTTTAGATTAAAAAAAAACTGTCTTATAGCAAGGAAGGGGTTGTGCAAACAAGGGGGAAAAAAGTAGGCAAGACTAATAGTTTTCCAACAGTGTGGATGTACTGTTGAATGTTTGATATTAACTTCATCAAACACACACTTAGGGCAGGGATGTGTGACGAAGATGCATTGTCGGTTCATATCGATCTTTGTGCTCAAAATAAAAATGAATGTGGTTCATTTTTAGCATTGTCTGATTTGCAAATGTAGCTTTTTCTTCTCGGCTTCCGAAGTATGGTCAGAAAGCAGTGGGACTGTTATGCTGTCTTCCACAGCTTGGGGTGATTCATAACTTGAGGATAATACTGCTCAGTTTTTTATCAGTTAAGGCAGCATCTCGAATAGTGGGGTGTACCCCCACTATTAGCCCGAGGAACTATGATGAAGCGTCTGTAGCTCTGAGCTTCACTGTGACTGCAGTAGGAGATGATGATAGACTGGTGTGTTTACTGGCAACGGACAACATGAAGCCTCGTAAATTAACGCAGGATTTAAAGACGTTACACCCCAGTCTGGTAGCATCATTTAAGGTGGAGCTGAAACCATAGCAGAGGAGCAGAAACATTGAGCAGGAGCTGGGAGTTCAGTTTCGCTGCCTAAACAAGTTCATTGTTGCCATTAATCCTGACTTCCTCATTTTAAGGAAATAAAAAAGAAGAAAAAAATCAACAAATTGTTTTATTAATTTTTGTTTTGTAGGTTATGGTGTTTTATATATTGAATTTGAATTTATTCATTGGTTTTATTTAATTTTATTTTTCAGTGTCAAACAGTGTGGTAAGTTGGTTAAAATTTTTACAGTTTAAACAAGATTTTTTAATTTCAGGCAAATTGATGCACTTGGTCTTTTCTGCTATAGATTAAAAAATGTTCATAAAATTATTCTTTGTTATAAATTGAACTATATTTCTTTTTTTTCTTTAATGTTAAGGATACAATGTTATAAAGAGGTATCCTTAACAATTTAATAGACAACTGATATATTTAGTCGCGGCGAAGAGTGGGGGGGAAATTGTTTTCTTTTTAATGGGAGGGGCGCAACAGAAAATAATTGAGAAGCACTGAGTTAAGAAAGAATCAACAAGACTAGTATGAGGAATTCAGCATGAACCACTTGAAACATTTGATATTGTTCATTTCCTGCCAATGTGTTTTATGTAAACCTTTTCTGCTGCTCCAGCCACGGTCTCTGACACGACCTTGCCATCTGTCCTCTCATTCACAACAGAATAATGCACTTCTGTTTTCAGGAGCTGTTGATAAGCCACATTTAACAAACATTAACTTGAATACTGTTGTGCTGGAACATTTTTCATTATACTATTTGTCACTGACTACATTTTTACAGAAACCTAACATTTTTTAATGATTGTCAGAAATAAGCTGAAAGTTCTACTTGCAAATTCATTCATCTTCAAACCACTTCATCCGGGTCTCATGCACACACACCTACGGGCAATTTCGGAACGGCCAGTTAACCTGAAGCGCATGTTTTTGGAGGTGGGAGGAAGCCAGAGAGCCTGGAGAGAACCCACGCAGACACGGGGAGAACATGCACACTCCACACAGAGAGGGGCTCGAACCTGGAACCGCCTTGGTGTGCGGCAACAGCGCTACCCACTGCACCACCATGCTCCCACTAACAAATTGTCCTTTTAATTAACTTTCTTGAACTTCCTCTGTGTAGGAGCAAATGCAAATGAAATACACAATTGAGCCCTGTATCTGGTTAATGAGATGCTTTTTCATGAAAGCACCATGACGCTGTTGTTACTTTCTTCATGAAAAAGAAAATTCAGCTACGTTTTTTAAATGTCAGTTCACGCTTGCTGAAAGTCTCCACTTGTCATTTGCAGCGAATCAGACATCCTTCACCATGACAAACAGTATGAGCCTTTCTACTCATCTTTTGTGGCGCTCTCTGCACACTACATCACCACAGTATGTGGCCAAAGTATGTATCTTTTTTGTCTTCATTGATAAAAAGAATGAAATGTTCAATGCTCCAGGTTGTTTCTTCCACTCAATGCAATGTTTTCTTTTGCTCCCTAGTACCAAGAAATCAGCTGCTGTCTGTTGCTGCAGCGTGCAAAGTATTGATAGAATTCTCATTGTTACGCTTGGAGAACCCAGATGAGGCTTGTGCAGTATCCCAGGTGAGAGAAGCAAACTGCACCGTTTTGTCAGAAGGGATATGAGCAGTCAGACATAATGTTTCTGTGGTTTTGCTTGAGAATTTTTTACTGAATGTGTGCTTTAACGATGTGGTTACTCAAATAGACGAACATTTAATATTCTAATCACGTCAGTTTATTGCTTGAATCCATTTGTGGTATATACAGTAAATGTATGAGTTAAGTTGAGTATCATTTATTTTCTCACAGAAACACCTGATTCTTCTAATAAAGGGACTTTGTACTGGCTGCAGCAGATTAGATCGCACAGAAATCATAACGTTCACTGCTATGATGAAATCTGCCAAGTTGCCTCAAACTGTCAAGACCCTTTCAGATGGTGAGTCTCCCAAAGTGGACAATTTGAAGTTGAACAGTAGTTGAATAACTCTGACACAACACTGCTGTCAGTACAGTGGTTATGTTTTTGTTGAGAAAAAGGACTGCCATTGTTACAATTTTTTAATAGTTTGCAATCTAAATATTATTCTGATTCAGCCTAATATTTGCAACCTTTTGAATTTATAATTTTTGTATATTAAATAGTATATTTTCTCTAAGGAATTTTTGATATTCTTGCTTGGTAAAACTTGACAGACAAGTATTTGTGAAATCTTAAGAAAATGACATTTTTTTTGTTCTTGGTCACTTAATAGTGGAAGATCAGAAGGAGTTGCCCAGTGCTGTGAACCCAGAACTTCGACAGAAGGAGGTGCAAATGAACTTCTTCAATCAACTGACTTCAGTTTTTAACCCTGACCTTACCACCATCTTGGCCTCACCATCAGCAGCACACATGCAGGTAAGTGGTACACACCAACCACCCTCCTGCCCACCCTGTGCTCTCATCAAGGTTTAGCATCACTTTGTGCTTCTTGTTGTTCCCTGTGTCTATAAATGAATACTTTTTTTTTATCCTGAAGGAAATTACATAATACTGAAAATTAATTGAAAATGTTGTCTGCTGCAAATGAAATTGAGCTGTTTCTAGACTGCATTGGGTGTTGGAATAAATAATCAGAATCATTCATTTTTCCTTTATATAGGCTGAAAGTGAATGCGATGACCAAACTACAGATCAAGCCATTCAGGCCAAAATGAAGAATGCCTTTGTCTCTCAGAATGTTTCAAGCTTACAAGAACTTGGTGAGTAGTTGTTAATTGGTTAGTTCAAACACAACAGATTTAACAAATGTAATAGTTGAAATAAGTTGTTAAATTCATTTCCTATCAGTTATTTGAGTAAGTATTCCTCAGTGTAACCTATTTATTTTTGTTGTCATTAAATGTACAAAACACATACGTACTCTTTGTGAAACCACTCCGCCTTTGCAGCGCTGTCCTACTGGTCCGTTATCAGGCCTGAGAAGAATAAGAGCACAATGAGATTTTGATACTGTCATGTAATTTATTACCATGACTTTTACTTCTAGGTGGGTCTGAGAAGTTGCTACGAGTGTGCCTCAACCTGCCCTACTTTCTTCGCTATATCAACCGTTTCCAGGATGCTGTGTCCGCCAACTCTTTCTTTATCATGCCTGCTACAGTGGCTGATGCCACGGCTGTCCGCAATGGGTATTTACCTAACATCTGTTTTAGATCAAAATAATCGAATATGTTGTTTTACCGAAGTTAATGTTATACTTTGAAACATTTTAAAGGGTCAGTATAATAATGTGTTGGCACATGTGAAATACATGAATACTAGGTTTGTATTTCTTTCATGACACCACTTCCAGGTTTCATTCACTGGTGATTGACGTAACCATGGCTCTTGACACTCTCTCCCTGCCTGTACTGGAGCCACTGACACCAGGGAGATTACTCGATATGACTGTGCTGGCTTTGAGCTGTCTGTATGCTGGTAGGTTAAAACTTTGTGTATGTCAACATACAAATATCCTGTTTTGGGATCAAGGCTGCATTACTGAGTTTTGAACTGCCAGGCAGGAGGCCTAGAGGAAGACCAAAGAGGAGGTTTATGGATGTAGTGAAAGAGGACATGAAGGTAGTAGGTGTGAGAGAAGAGGATGCAGAAGACAGGGTTAGATGGAGGAAACTGATTCGCTGTGGCGACCCCTGAAGGGAAAAGCTGAAAGGAGAAGAATAAGAAGAAACTTACATGGGGCAGGAACATTATAATCTTTTTCACAGTACATTTCAGTAGATTTTTAAATAATACAGCAATATAGCTTGAGATCGAACCTATTGGTGCTACCAACAGCTACTCCAGTTCTTTGCCCTATTTAAACAACAATTAAGTCATTGTTTGCATATTTTTGATTTACATTTGTAACTTTCAATTCATGTTATAAACTGTAGGTGTTAGCGTGGCCACTTGCATGGCCATCCTGCAGGTTGGTAGTGGCTTACAGCTTCGCTCAGCTTCCACTGGTACGAAAGAGGAGGACTATGAAAATGACGCAGCCACAATTGTCCAGAAATGTGTAAGTATTTTAAGTACAACATTCTTATTATGTGCTTGTGTGTTAGTTGTGAAACATTGAGGTGCAACACTAGAACTGCTTATTATCTTGTATGTTGATGGGAAATGCAGGATATTTTTCTTGAGATGTAAAATGTTTTTCCTATTTTTTGACTTTCATCAAATTGAAAACTTTAAAAGAAAACAACGAATATTTAATTGCTGTCTCAGTGGCATGTACATTCTGTTAAGATACAGCACATTAGAAATTGTCATATGTTAAAAATGTGTGTTGTATACAGCTGGAGATCTATGAAATGATTGGTCAAGCCATCAGCAACTCCCGTAGAGCTGGAGGAGAGGTAAGTGGTAATGCAATAATAGAACGATAAAAATTAATACTATTCCAATACCTCTGACTATGCACAGACTCTCGCATGCATTTTCTGATTTTGAAGTTGTGTATTTTCTAATTAATTTTACATTTATATTTCATTTCTATATTTTTACGACAGCATTATCAGAACTTCCAGCTGCTTGGAGCCTGGTGCCTTCTGAACAGCTTGTACCTGATTCTTAACCTCAGCCCCACCGCTCTGGCAGATAAAGGGAAGGAAAAGGATCCCCTGGCTGCCCTGCGTGTGCGGGATATTGCTGCACGCACCAAGGATGCCGCAGGATCACCTAAACTTGGTCCTGGCAAAGGGTAATTTGCAATTAACATGAAATCAGGTTAATTTCTATCATCTGTTTGTTACATGTTTCTAATTCATTATTTAAGGTGAGGCAAAAGTTAATTAAGCCCCTGTAATGTCTGCTATTTTTGCAAGACCAAAGGCAAGCCTTAAACATTTCTTCCTTTTGGTACACAATTTATGAACTCACTTAAACTCAGGCACTTTTTTTCTTGTCTATTTTTAACGTCTATTTTCTTTCTGAAGGCACCAAGGATTTGGCGTTTTGTCCGTTATCTTGGCAAACCATGCCATCAAACTTTTGACTTCACTTTTCCAAGATCTGCAAGTCGAAGCTCTGCACCGGGTAAATGAAGCGACGCTGCATTTTACAAGTTTAAAAAAATGTTACATTATATCAAGGCAGCATGTGTCTGATATTCTGGCCATTATTACTGTATAATTAACCACAGCCATTATTGTTATTGCATTAATAAAACTACAGCAGGACACAAACTAGTCAGGAAAGGGAAAGAAATCTTCAGTGCTGTTGTGAGGCAGTCAATATAAAATGATTTGTCATTATAACTGATTAACTATTTGATGTACTGTATCTTGCCAAGAATTTGAAAATTGCAAATATTGTATTCCATTAAAGCAATGCTCCTCAGTCCAGTTTCTTTCCTGTCATCAGCAGGGTTGGGCGAGTGATGGGCCACCAGCTGAGCTTAACATCATGGCACAGAGCACTTCCATTCAGAGAGTCCAAAGGCTCATCGACTCTGTGCCGCTGACCAATTTGCTGTTCACCCTCCTCTCTACCTCCTACAAAAAGGTGCCGTCACTACATATTTTCAAGACTTGCATATTTGTTTTTAATGGTCAGTTATACTTTTGGCCTTGCAAATAGGTAGCTTACTTTCAAGAAAACAAATATGTTTATTAATCAACTGTTCTAATTTCATTTGTTTAGGATTTCCTTTTTTCGTTATTTTTTTAATGGAATTTTTCAAATGTAGTGATAGTCAATGAGTGCAGTGTGACATTCACATGAACCTTGGCCTTTGGCAGTAGCTCATCCACAGAAATATGGCTTGGGAACGGAGGGTGGCCAGTTCAAGTCCAACATGTACCAAAAGTACTGATTGTGAATTTGTAGTCGGAGAAGTATCAGTTCACCTCCTGATCACTGTCGATGTGCCCTTGAGAAATGCACCGAACCCACAAGTTGCTCCTTGGCATCTGTTGTATACTGTAATGAAGACTGTAATGGTAAATTATTTATAGTAAAACACATAAGAAAAGTCTCAGTAAAGTGCACAAGGGTTTGTGTGTTTTTTGGCCGTTCTAAATGAATGAGTGTAATTGTCATTTCAACTGTTTAAATTTCCATCAGGCTTGTGTTCTCCAGCGCCAGAGGAAAGGCTCAGTCAGCAGCGATGCCAGTGCTTCAACGGATTCAAACACCTACTATGAGGATGATTTCAGCAGCACAGAGGAGGATAGCAGTCAAGGTATTTTCTTATTCTGTATCACCCTCGAGCAGTTTTAGGTTTGCAAGTCAAGGAAAAATATTTCCTGACTGATTTCTGAACATAAATGTTACTTAAAAAATAGAAATACATTCTATGCAGGATAAACATTTGATTAAATTTTATGAAGTTGAGGTGTTCAAGACACACAAATGCATAGGGTATTACATCTCAATAAAATTGTACCATAAAGTGAAGGTATGTATGTTGACATACATATAACTTGATTCAATGGAGTGACATTTACATGTGTTAAAATGGATGAGTTGACTAACAAGCCAATATCCCAAAAGCTATGTCATTCCTTCAAGCTATGCCTCAAATTTGTCTCTGTGACCTCATGGTCGTAGGTGCTGCAGGTCGAGACATGTTTGTGTGATCTCTGAGCTCGTGAAAGTGCTGAGTCGTGTCACTGGAGCAGAAATATACAATAGGTCTGCAATTATAGCCTGCGTCTCGATTATTATTGTATTGAAAAGGCTAACATAAACACATGCTCTCAGTAATGGGTCATTTCATGAAAAATCAATCGGTGCAATCCACTGAACCTCCTCGCCCACTCCAGAGTCAGTGGATGTTTTTTTTTTTTTTACAATATCTGTGTATTTAATAATGCCATGCAAAAGTTTACCTCTATATCATGAATAGTTTTTCAGTTACAGCCTCTCAAATTATATTGGCATGTGTAATAATTTGGAAACTAGTTCTAAAATTTGTTCAGACACAGATAGAATGCTAACTAGATCAGGGGTGTCAGACTCATTTTCACCGAGAGCCACATCAACATCACGTCTGTCCTCAAAGGGCCAGATGTAACTTATAAATGTAACTAAATGTAATTCAATGTAATGCAAAATAAATGTAAGTTCTCCTTAATGTTAAATAACTAATAATTATTCAAGTTAAAAACATTAGTTACACAGAAAAATGTGTGTTTCTGTTATAACATAAATCCCTTGGCAGGCTGTAAAAAAACCCTACAGAATTCTGTCAATCGGGTATCAAACTATCTGAGTAATTAAAAAAAAAGAGTATCAAACAAGCACAAGTCAAGACATTATCTTTGTTCAATATGGTTTTGTCAAAGTTAAAATGGGTTAATTGTTGGAAATATAATTTTTGGTCAAAGCACACTTTTGACCCATTTAGTTTTAGACACTCTTTCCTTTTGATGTGGCCGGCCGCATTTGGCCCCCAGGCCTTGAGTTTGACACATGTGAAGTAGATGATGATGATGAGATATCACAAAGTGGGTGTACTTGAAATGTCCTGTAACTTGCAGTATTTGGAAAAATTATCAATTCCACTTGCTTATAGGATGCTTGAATTTCTACTCAAGTGCTGGCAATTTATGCAGTTTTTTATATATCTTAATACAGTTACTCAATTGTTTGAAGTGCAAATTGTGATGACTTAAAGCAAGATTTTGATTTTAAATTGTGATATCAGGAATGGATTGACTAAAGATAAAATAATTCAAATGTGTTTTTCATCTCTGGAAATGTCATGTGTACTTAAGGGTTCAAAATTGCTTTCCTTCGAGGGCTTATAAGTGGGAAGGTAGTCATGGTATGAAGGTAGCATTTGCAAGGCATCATTACAGTACAGTACTAAAGCTACAGCACAAATAATAAACATTCTGAGTCGGTCAAATCAAAACTCTTTCAGCATTGGTTGATTTTATATGCAATGTCCATAATGTTTACATTTCTGTCCCTTCATCACAAAATGACAGTGTAGTTGACAGTGTCCACTATTTCACCAGAGAGAAGACAGGAGAAGACAAGTGCAGCTTGTGTCTCAGGTCAGCAGTTTTCTGTCCTCAGGTCAAAGACTTGATGTCCACTTCACTGTCCTGGTTTCATTTTGTTATTGTCTCACAATTTGGGCCCTAATAGCTTAAAATTGACTACAGCTACAGATGTAAAGGCTTTGGCGAAAGAGCTCATCGAAGGTGTCAGCTGGAATTAACATGAGTAAAAATTTTGTTTTTGCCAAAGATTTTCATCTGTGGCTTCGTGTGATTCAAAGGATAATACCAGTGGGGTTGGCATGTGGGTTGTTTTGTTTTAATCAGTTGATCAATAAAAAAATTAGAACTGGATGATTTACAAATAAAATTTCAGATTTTATCATTCACAATAACTTGACATAAGAGGGAAAACAATTACCGTGTCTTTAAAAGCATGAGTCAATCATCCAATCTGTTCCACCGCGTCTTCTTTTCTGAATGTAACTGAAAAGAGCAGTTGTGAGACACATCAGGCTATTAGTTAAACCAAAGTAAAACAAAATCCATCAATATACACGAGACAATTGTGGATGCAGGGCTAATAATTATTTCAAATTATGGTCATGTTGATTTTGGATCATGTGACCTGGTTTTGCCATAGCTTGTTTACTTTTTCCAGTTATACTCACATATTCCTTTTATATGACTTTACATTTCTTCACCACACATGACTGAATATATAAAAAGAAAAACTGACATAGACCCATGTGAAAACAGTGGTATTATTCTTGAACATGATAAATTAAAGCTCTGCCTGTAAAATCTGTGCTTAAACTCAGTGTTCTGCAACTTTTTGTCACTTAAAGTTATGTTTTATGTTGCATGCAAATGTGAATATCAACTTAGTGATATTCTTCTAGCAAGGAAGAGTTGTTCCATGCTTTTGTATTTTAAGTAATTTGAAGTAGCTTGTTGAGCTACTGCTCACAAGAATCAATATGCAAGTGGGCTACAATTTGGATTAGCAAGAGCAGTATTGAAATATGGTCCAACCCCTTGTTTTAAGAAGTATTTGTTAACAATGTGGCAGAAAAGAAAATTGGGTTGATACCTGAACTAAACCCAAGTGGTGTTTTGGGACTTCTCTTGTTGCTGTTGATTGTCCATAACACTGACCAAGAGGTCACGGGAGTGTGTTCCATAGCAGAACATGTCGGTCCCATGACTGATGTTATTGTCATTGAATTAGATCTGCCAGTGCCAGCGTAAAAAAACACCATCATTTACTTGCTCATTTGTTTCGGTGGGTTTATTTAGATGTCAGGATGCTGGTTTGTTGTGAAAGTCACTGTCCCTTGAAATCAATTGAAATGTGAAATGCCTTCTGAATGTTTTTTTCCTGACTTTAGCCTTTTGATCTTTTTCTTCACTTGCACTCTTCTTGGGCACTGATTTCCTTTTGGCTGAACCAATCGCTTTCTCTCTCCACTAATGTAGCATGCTCATGTGGCTGAGAAGCCAAGGGCGGAAAAATGCCAATGGTGCAAGACACACTATACGCAAAAACTATACAGTGCCCATGACGACATGATCAGAATACTATGGTTTCACAATGCTATGAAACATTGAAGCAGTGATGTGTTTCAGTTTGAAATTTACAGCTTCTTGTTTAAACAGTAAATGAATCATAAACCTTATTTGTCTTATTGTCAGCTGTGCAATGACAGATAGGAAGATAAAATTACTATGTAAATGTTTCTGATTAATAACGAGTCTTGAATGTGTTCTTCTATCAAAGATTGTAGCTGCTTGCATCTGAAAACATTTGGTTGTCACAATAAGACAGACTGGAAGTGGGAGGATTTTAGCTATGAAAATATGGAAAACAAGCTCTCATCAACTTGAGTAACCTAGGGAAAAACAATAGAAATTAATTACTTATTGGGTGACTGTTGATTATATGACAAAGTGTTGTCCACTTATCTGAAGATTAAAGGTTCGAGTCCCAGTCTGCATGCCCATGTGTCCTTGAGATACTCAAAGCCCACATTCTTTTTGGGCACCTTGAGAGCTGTCCACTGCTGCACAAGGATGGATCAAATACAGACAGACAAAATCGTTTTGCCTCTGGGGGATTATAAAGTTAGTATTAAAAAAACATTAATAAATGAGTTTATTTTACAAATGAAAAGAAAATACAATAACTGGCCATTCCCTCATTGCTATTTTTTTTCTTTTTTTTTAAGTGAGTGGGAACGTTCTTTAAGTGGATATTCACTAACAGGACGTCACAATATGTTCACCTCTCTGGCTTTTGGCTCTCGTATACCACTGCGTACTATTGTAGGAGTCATGCACTGTTGTTATATTGTTACCTGTTGATGACACCATTGTTGCACCATAAATTTCTTATCAGTATGTTTTCAATCCTTTCTAAGAAGCTAATGTAGATTGTCTTTTTATTTCCAGATGATGACAGTGAACCCATCTTGGGGCTTTGGTTTGAAGAGACTATTTCACCCTCCAAAGACAAAGTTGCTCCACCACCACCACCCCCTCCACCACCCTTGGAAACATCTCCCAGACTGAAAAGCCCGAGCAAGCAGAATCCTAGTGAGAATGGGAACATTTTAGCTGGCCGTAAAGACCCAGAACTGGTGAGAATCAGTATTACACACCGTATTTTCCGCACTATAAGGCGCACCTAAAAGCCTAAAATTTTCTCATAAACCCGTAGTGCGCCTTATAATCCAGTGCGTCTTATATATGGATTAATATTCATATTAATATTGGTTAAAAACATGATTGCTGAAAAAAGGCCGGCAGTCATGCCGCACTCCGCCACCAGAGGAGCCCCCTCACAAGGCACTCAGGCCCAGGAACTTTCAACAATTCTATTAATAAAGTTTGACTGACTGATCTCAGTATTTCCTAACTGTTTGGCATTGGAAATAACCCACTTTAAACTTAATTGGTCTTAAAAATGCCATTGTGCTGGAATCTAGTGACAGTCCATTCTATTAGTCTGTGGAAACACACGGAGAAACTGGCATAAAGGTGAATGAAAGACCCTCAAAGCTGAACTTCCAGCCTTTTCTTAAATTTCAAGAGCAGAGTCACTGCTAGACAAACGTGCCAACAGGTGTGCTTGCATTGATTTACAGATGTAGTTGATAGCTCTGGGCGGGCGGCGGAGGGGCGCATTCAGGCTTGTGTATTCTGTCTGCAGTGACGTGCTGTGAGATTCACGGCGGTGAGACACCGACGTTAAAGTCAGTTCTAGGAGTAAAACAGTGTCACATTTCCCAGTAAATTAGCAGCCTGACATGAAAAACTAGTTAAAAATTGTTTAGGACACAGAACAGCAAATAGCTGCACCTCACCTCCGACTGGACTACCGATCTATCGAAACAATATTTAAATAATAAAGGAAGACGAACATCGGAGCTTAAGTATCTGCTTCGAACTTCAGATCAGGAAATAATCCGCCCTGTTCGCACTGACTGCACTCGTAATGAATTTAACCAGTTTTTAATGTCAGGTTTTTTAATATGCGTGTTGACTTCTTTCTAAGATGGCAAAGTGATCAAGTGATCAGGTTTCCTTGATGCGGCTCAGAAGGGCTTGTTCACATAACAATAGGGGCCATTCAAAGGTAGTCAGGAAGTCATGAATGCAATCATGACTGCCTGAGCAGCGCGGCTCCATCTAGTGGACGGATTGCACAACTGCAGCCGCTGCAGTTTATCAAATACATTTTATTTATTTTTATTGTGCGCGCCTTACATATGAAATAAATTATAAAACCAACAAATTATTGAGGGTGTGCCTTATAGTCCAGTGCGGAAAATACTGTAATTATTTGTTTGTGGTTACGTAAGTTGAAAATTTTACTTCATTTGGATAAAAACAGCTTGATGATATGGACATGTCATTCATCCCTCACAATTTCCATCTTTTTTCTGACTAGTGCTTGTAGTGGCACTTACTCTTCTATGACTGAAATTAGTCATTCAAACTACAGATTGTTTTTCTGTTTCCCAGATCAGATATTTCAATACTGACCTCAGCCAATACAAGTTTAAAAATGCGTGTACGCTTTTAACTATACCAAATGCAATGTTTGTTTTAAATATTCTAACTTTCACTTCAGTTATGTGTATTATGGCTGTGTCTGTAATGAAATGTGAGCCTCGGGGACCATTTATTTAGATAAACACTGCTGGGGGTGGATTTTGATTTGTAAACGTGAGCGCAATAAATTGGATGCCATTTTGTCAGATTTGCATTGATTTGACATTTAATGACCACAATGGTGGGATAAATTGGCCTGAAAATAATTCATTATCACTTTTAAATGACTTTTTATCAGCAAGTAAGTTATTTGAATCTTGACAGCCCTAGTAAGGAGCAGTTTTTGTGTACCCGTCAAAATAATGTCAAACAGATGGTTTCTTGTTAAAAAAGAATAGACCTTTGGAATATCCAAAATGCTGAGAATTTTAGTTTGTGTATAACAAATGTTTCTCATGAAATTTTCTGTTCTTTTCTGGATGTCATTGTTTTTCACTGGGGGAAAAAACCTTAAATTCCACCCCCTGCCTCAGTATTGTACAGCGCTATTCTTACACCTGCCATGTTGAGCTAACAGTTTTTTAATATTTTTAATTTAGAACATGACAACCCATCAACTCAAATGTTTTTTATTCAACAGTTCCTGAGTTTAGCCTCCAGTATTCTGAACTTCATCACCACCTCAATGCTGAAGTCCAGGAACAACTTCATCCGCAATTACCTGAGCGTGTCTCTTACAGAGCAGCACATGGCTACACTAGCCAGCATCATCAAAGATGTGGACAAGGATGTTAAAGGTATCCTGAGAAAAAATTATGCAAGATGTATGAGTTTTACCAGAATTATTTTTTTCTTGTCTAATACCAGTAATTTTTGGATAGCAGTTACTTCTGCAAAGTTTTTCTTCTTCACAGGTTCTTCAGATGAAGTGTTCTCTTTAGCTCTTTATCATTTCAATCACACCCTGGTAACATCGGATCTTCCATCCCCAGCCCTGCAGGTAGGAAGACTGCCAGTAACTTTTTAACCCAAAATCTCTAACTTAAATAATGACCCTATTATTCATGAAATCATATACTAAATGTTAGACCGTTTACTGTATCTTATGTCATTTGCAGAGTACCCTTCTTCAGCAGTTAGGTGTTGCACCTTTTTCAGAGGGTCCCTGGCCTCTGTACATCCACCCTCAGTCATTATCAGTCCTCTCCAGACTTCTCCTCATATGGCAGCATAAAGCCAATGTGCAAGGAGAACCAGATGTGCCTGAATGTATGAAAGTCTGGGAAAGGTGTGGTAACGGCTTCCTTTTTTTTTTTGCTTCATTCTATTTTTTCGATTACATCAATATTTGAATATGTATCAATATTAGATAACACAGAACAATATTTTTACAATCGATTTTAAGTAACTTAGATTGTGATGTACCAAACTGTGTGAGTGAAACCACAAAAGACATAACTTTCTTAAGTCTTACGTTTTTCTTTTTTCTACACCCATCTTTTCCTGCTGTCATAGATTTTTGGGAACATTGAAGCAGCACACTATTCAGACTTCTGTTCATGGAGAGGATGACCTGAATGTGGAGCACCTCCAGCTGCTGTTGCTTCTTTTCCACAATCTGTCGGAGCGTGGCCGGCGGTCGGTGCTGACACTGGTCACTCAGGCCATCACTGAAGTTGCCCAGAGCAGAGACTCCCAGCTGAAGGCAGTCCCCCTCAACCTGGCACGCCTGTGTCTGGTTTTTGATTACCTGCTGCGCCATTACTCCAAGGCTCCTTTGTACCTTTTTGAACAGGTGAATTTATTTTCTAATGAGTGATTGTCCGACAGTGATAATTATTTGAAAATTCTGTTTAATTTTTAAAAAATCCTTTTCCAGTTTTTAATCTTAGACAGAGGCTCATCTTATGAATTGGGCAGATTAGGTGTTTGTTTTTTGTTTTTTTGACATTACCCAAAAACTGTTCAACACATTTTGTAAGGTGTTACAGTGGACAACTGGTAAGCTATTCAAAGTAGACCAGAGCAACATTATATCACTTTGTGCAGTGCTGTAGAGGAGGTTCTGAGTCGTGGCTCTGATGCAATCTGTGAAAAAGGGGCTTTTGGAGTGGAGTTTTGTGATTACAGGAAATTTAACTTCTTTCTACCATGATTTTTATTTGTAGGTACAATATAATCTTCTCACTCCACCATCTAGTGGGCCAGGTTCTGCTCAGGACAGTGGTAAACGCAGTAGTCTCCCTCTTTACTACGGATTCAAAGAGGTGGAAGAAAACTGGGCCAAACATTGTTCAACAGGTGGGTTAAGGAAGTTAGTTAAAACAAGTTAATGAAATTAACTTTCAGGTCAAATCACAAGAGAAAGAACAGGTATTCACCATAGGTTTGGAATGTTGTGGAAATTAAAACATCACAAATTTGTATGAAATATTCACTGAATTTCACCTCAGCAAATTTCACATAAGTAATCAATAATTCTTATGAGGTGTTATTTGTTTACTGAACAGGATAAATTGTGGCCTCTGATCTTCTGTTCATGTTTTTCCACCTTTTTTTTTAAGATTCAAATTTTCTACCCAAATTCTACTGCGTTCTATCCCCCGAGGCATCTGAAGATGACATCAGCAGGCTGGACAGCAAGGTGAGATTTGGCTTTTTATAAATAAGTTTGTGTGTGCGTGTTTTCTTTCATTCGCAGTCCTTGGGGATTAATGCATTCAAACATGATTTTTTTCCTTGTAGGTCTTCCCAAAACTTTTTAGTGGAGCCGTTAAGTACGATGAATTGTATGCTTGGCTTATCTCACTGCTGGTGGCAGGCTCGGAGTTTGACAAAGCAAGAAGACAGGACAACAAGCCCATCACTCCTATGGTGAGAACACACTGCATGTGAAACCATGGAGACTGTCAAACTGCTGTGCTTAACTGTAGTCCTACAGAAATAGAATTGGATACAGTGCATGTTTTTTGTCACCCTTTCAGGAGGCATGCTCCCTTCAGTATTATTTCCTCATACTGTGGAGGATCCTGGGTGTGTTGCCACCTTCGAAAGCCTACATGGAAATGCTTAAGACTGGATGCAATGATCCCAGTGAAAGTGACATTCTACACACACTGCGGTGGTCCTCACGTCTGCGGGTGTCTACCTATGTGAACTGGATTAAGGTCTGGAAATGTTAACAGTCAAACATTTTGTAAATTATCATGATGGATGACAAAGATGAGTCACTTTTGATATTGTTAGGTTATTTTACTTTTTATTAAATTACTATTCTGTTCATAAGTCACCACCATAAATAGTTTAAACAGGGTTCTCAACCTTTGCATTCCTGAAATGGATTGTTGTGTGATTTATTACCATATATTGTGCTGTGCTCAATCCAGTACTATAGTATTTTAATTTGTTTTCATTTTTGGTTATCTTGATGTATGACTGCTCTTGTTGTCATTGACAGGAAAACCTGGTGAAGCAGGGAATGAAAGCAGACCAAGCAGCCTGTCTGGTTGAGATGACAGCTGCAAAGTGCAGTACTGTGAAATACGATGTTGAGCTAGCAGAGGAGTACATTGCCAGACAAGTAATATTATTTAGTCAATCAACAAAGATAACTGTGTAACTATAGTTTGATCACACATGAACCAAAATTTGCACCTTATTGACTGTTTATAAATCTTTTGCAGATTTCTACCTTCTCCAGTGTGGACCCAAATGTTATCCTTCCACTCCATCAGTTACCCTCCCTACAAGCCATCTACACACTGGATGCAGTCATCTCTAAAGTGCAAGTTTCACTTGATGAGCATTTGTCCAAGGTTGCCATTGAGGCAGACAGCCACAAGTCATCTGAGATCACAAAGAATCTTCTTCCAGCGACATTACAGCTCACTGATATCTACACTGCCTTTACAAGGTGAGAGCAGGCCCACTGTTTCTGCCTTTATAAAACCGATCCTCAGGCTCAAGCTGTACATAATTCATCCATCCATTTATTCCAAGAAAATAATACAAGCATGTTTGTAATGACCAGGTCTTACTTGCTCATGAACATCCCAGAGGAAGGGGAGAACAAGCTCACTGATGCCAAGCTCCAAGGCTATGCTGCAGTTCTGTCCATTGGATCCACCCGCTGCAAGGCAAACACACTTGGTGTGTGAAGGGATTCTTTCAGAGGAGAATTGTGAAACATTGTGCTGAATTTGGCAATTTTTCTGAACTCACACTGTTTAAACTTTGACTTTAAATTCACAGGTCACAGTGTTATGCAGAACCTGCCGTCTGCTGTTCAGACAATATGTGAGACTTGGAACAGCATCCACACCAATGAATTTCCCAACATTGGCTCATGGGTACGAAATTAAAATTGCTTCCAAAGAACAACAACTTTCAAACATTTAATGGTTTGTAGGCAAACAGTAAGCTTCCTATAAAGCCGCTGACTCCGTGAATGTCAGTTTTTATTATAGCATAGAGGAGAAAAATCCTGATGTACAAGAACATAAAATTTACACATTACATAGTGTACAGTTTTAAAAGTCCTTTCTGGCATAATACACTCCTATTCCAAATCTCTGCAGACAAGATGACTCAAAATGGTACATCCTTAAGTATACATAATAATAATATATCTAATATATCACTGCACTTCATAGAATTATACTCAGATTTTTTGATATGATTCCTGTCAATTTTATTACTTTTTTCTTTTAATAACACTGTAAATGAGTATGACTTCATGCATGCTTCACATGCTTAACATAAAACATGTACACATTCAGGCTTTAAAGATAGCATGATGCACACTTCTATGTAATTTAGATTTAGTTATGGACAGTATAAATTCTGTTAAAGGATCTTAAATCTAAATTAGGGGGATATCTGACTGTCATGAGATGTTTTTGTACTTGTAGCACAGCCCTATTTTGCATGTCCTTTAAAATAGATAATTTTAGCAGCAGGTATGAAACTAATGGCAGGATGTTTTTCCTTTGTCAGCGAAATGCATTTGCCAATGATACCATTCCATCTGAGAGCTACATCACTGCTATCCAAGCAGCTCACCTGGGTACACTGAGTTGTCAGTCCTTACCTCTAGCTTCTTCACTCAAGCACATTCTGCTTTCTTTGGTTCGCCTCACTGGTGACCTTATTGTGTAAGTGCTTGTCCAGTTGTGTTTGAAGTCATTGAATGTTCTATGAAATGAAATTTATTCAAGATAAACATTTGCCATTTGTTTTCTCAGCACGGAGGAGCTGAATCCTTCACAGATTGTTCACACTTTATTGCCCCTTCTCCTGGAGAGCAGCACAGAGAGTGTGGCTGAAATCGGCAGTACTTCATTGGAGCGCATCCTGGGCCCCTCAGAGTCCGATGCCTTCCTTGCCCGCATCTATGAGCGTTTGGTGACTGGATGTTATAACATTATTGCCAATCACTCTGATCCAAACAGGTACATTGAGATGAATTAAAGCTGTGTTAATCATTACATTATCCTTGAATCAGAATACTAATAATTTGAAATGGAATTTTAAAGCAACTTTGTTGTTTTATTCTGATGTTTATTGGTTTGTTTTTTTACCTACAATTTTTGTTGATTCTCATTCTAATCAGCCTTGATCTTTTTTTAGTGGTTTGGATGAGTCTGTCCTTGAAGAATGCCTTCAGTACCTTGAAAAGCAGCTGGAGAGCAGTCAAGTCCGCAAGGCAATGGAAGAGTTCTTTTCTTTGAGGTATTTACTCAAATGATGAAAGAGGTTTACATTGTGTTTTTTAAATAGCTGCCCTGCTTATTTTGTGCTTATTTTTTTTCTAGTGGTGAGCTCGTCCAGATAATGATGGCGACAGCCAATGAAAATCTGTCAGCAAAGTTCTGCAACAGGGTGCTGAAATTCTTCACCAAGCTTTTCCAACTCAGTAAGTGTAGTGTTATAAACTCCTTTTAACACTTGCATGGAACTTATGGGGAACAGGTATGTAGCTCAGTGGTAGAGCGCATGCTTCATATGTATGAGGCTCTGGGTTCAATCCCCAGCATCTACAGACCTACAGGGGCACAAGCCAGTGCCACCTGTAGGCTCATCCCAAGCTCAAATAAATGCAAAGGGTTGCGGCAGGAAGGGAATCCAGTGTCAAAACTCTGACAAACAAATATGAGCGTTTATCAAAAAAACGTGCTGTAGCAACACGTAAAGGGACAAGCTGAAAGGATGTTGTTTTGTAGGTGTGCTTTAAGACAGTTTTATGATGAACTATACTATCACCTATGAAGTGATTACATTCAAATTGCATATCTTGAAAACTGCAGACGCATCAGGTTTTTCAATTGGCCCAAATCTCAAGCTGACACTGTCTTACACAGCGGAGAAGAGCCCAAACCCCAGTCTGTTGTGTCTGTGTGGCTCCCTGGCCCAGCTGGCTTGTGTGGAACCCTCTCGTCTACAATCCTGGCTGACCCGCATGACAGCCACCCCACCAAAGGACTCGGAGCAGCTGGAAATAGTGCAGGAAAACCGACAGCTTCTGCAGCTGCTCACCACTCATATTGTGCGTGACAACAGCCAGGTGGGCGAAGGGGTGTGCACGGTCCTCCTTAGCACACTCATTCCCATGGCAACAGACATGCTGACCAATGGTGATGGAACAGGCTTTCCTGAGCTCATGTTCATCATGGCTACACTTGCCAGTGCTGGACAAGGAGCTGGCCACCTACAACTGCACAGAGCAGCTATTGACTGGCTGACCAGATGGTAAGAAATAGACTTAGGTAGAATTAGAGAACTGATTATTTGTTTTTTGTCATCACTTCTTAGGATAAGGTTGCAAAAATGAACTGTTTAAAGAAAAATAGTGTCAAGTTTAGATATTTATCCAAACAAGGAAATGAGGTTTAATTGCCATAGACTGAGTTTTCAATAGTTGACATAACTGCAGTGATAAGCAGCAATCAAAAACATTTTCATGATATCCATTTACATTTGCTCTGTTCCCCTGCAGCAAAAAGTATTTAACACAGAAGAATGTTGTGGAAAAAGTGAGCACAAACTTATCCCAAGGAAAGGTATGATTTTCTTGCTATAATTTACCTTCTTGCAGTCCATCTGTTGTCAGTCACTCTGCTTTTCACTAGTGGCGCAGGTACGAAGTGACGTGCCACTGCAGCCTACGGGTCCCTCAATGGGCCAAATTTAAAATGCTTGCGCATTGACTTGCCACCCATGATTAATTGCGTTAATTTTTATAGCGCGTTAATTTGCAGCGTAATTAATCTAATTAAAACGTTAAACTGACAGCCCTAATTATAATTAATAATTTACCAACATCTAATGTATACCTTTTGCTTGATTTAGCACTCCAGCATGCTGGAATGCTCCTGCCATATCATCTCTTATCTGGCTGATGTGATGAATGCCTTGCGGCAAAGCAGTGGCCAAGGCACGTCGACACTGCTAATGGAGGGGGAAGAGAAGGCAATGGAAGTGGACTCGGACTGGGTGGAAGAGCTCGCAGTAGAGGATGACGATTCCCAAGCAGAGGACTCTGTGAGTTCTCGCTCCTTTTTGTGCAGTAACCAGATCTAACCCTAAAACTCAGTGGAATTTTTAGTTTTCTAGGTAGTGGCGATGCAGAGTCGGTAGGTAATCCATTTTTATATTTTAGAGAACTGTCACTCTGTCCATAGTAGTAAGCAAGATGTACAGTTATGTCATAATAATAGCAGTGTGTCTAAAATGTAAGTAAGCCTCAATTCTTCAAATAGTTTTTATTTTAATGCACACAAATGCATTGGGGACTCTTCACATTCTATTTAAAAACCAGAAAAGTGGAAAAAGTCATTGAATGTAATATTTTACAGAAAGTCAACAAACAATGTTCAAAAAAGAGTACTGCTGAGTTCAGTTAGTGATGACATTGATTATGTGGGGGGGGAAAAAAGTTAAACAAGTGACCTTTGGTTAAGGATCAAGGCAACTGGTGCTGTAGATGCTGGCTGTGCATTTGTTCCTGAAAAAGAGTAAAATTCAAGATATTGTTCAGAAGAAGAGTGCTTTTTAATTGAGAAGTTTATAAAGAGGGGAAAAACTATAAAGAAGTGGAAAAACATGATAGGTGTTCAACTGAAGTTATAAAGGCTTTAAAATGGCAGCCAAATCCAGAAAGCAGTTACAATTTGCCAAAGACTACATCCACATGCCTAAGGAGAAATGGCGTAAAATTTTGTAGACTGACCAAAGTCACATTGGGTTGTTTTTTTGGGTCTAAGGGCCACAGACAGTTTCTCAGATGAACCACGGACACTGAAATGAAGCCACAGTACAAAGTGAAGACAGTGAGGCATGATGACACAAGCATCATGATATGGGGATGTTTCTCACACTATTGTATTGGTCCTACTTATCAAATACCAGGCACGCTGAAAAGTGCCTTTTGAAATGTGTTTCAACAAGACAATGACCACAAACACACCCACAAGCGAGCAAAACCATGGATCCAGACAAGCAGCATCCAACTATTGTATTGACCAGCACAAACCCCAGACCACGATTCTATAGAAAACTTGTGGGCCGACTTAACAAATGCTGTTCAAGATGCAAAACCAAGAATTGCAGAGGAATTGTGCAAACTAGTGCAATTGTCCTGGGCTGGAATGCCTGCTGACCGGTGCCAGAAGTTGGTTGACTCCATGCACCACAAATGTGAAGCAGCTATCAAAAACTGTGGTTATGCAACAAAATATTAGTTTGATTGTCAGGAAAGTTGAATCTTCAAGCATTTCTTAGTTTTATGCAGTACATTTGAGTTTTAAAGAAAGATGCCAACACTATTTTTTGAACATTGTTGACTTTCTGTTAAATATTATCATATTCAATAACCTTCTCAACTTTTCTTGCTTTGAAATAGAATATGAAGTGTCCCCAATGCATTTGTGTGCATTAAAATAAAAATTATTTGAAGAATTTTGAAGTTTACTCATTTTTAGACACACTGCTATTATTATGAACATTACTGTATAATCTGCGAAAAAAATGTGACCCCCTGTAGCCTCTCCGAGTGCTCTTGCTGTTCTGATTCGGGGTGGAGAATGTTGGTAATTTTTACAAATGACATGAGTGCATGGGGGGCTGTCCATTTTGACATGTTTGTTCATGTTTGATAGGATGAAGACTCCCTTTGCAACAAACTATGCACCTTCACCATTACTCAGAAGGAGTTCATGAACCAGCACTGGTAACATAATGTTTATTATTTATTGTGGTTTTAGTTTATATTTTAATTTAGACTAATTTTTTTGTTTTTTTAATTATGAAAAATTTAACACTCTTTTAAAGATATTTTTGTAAAAACTACCAAGATTTCAAACAAGTACAATTGCTTCAGTTACATGGTCATAGACAGATACTTTAGTTTCAGTGCAGCGTCAAACGCTGAGATTGAGGTAATAAACCACATGTTGCTGTGCAAACATGTAAAATGCAGTTCACAGATTTGTTGTGGAAAACATGACTAATAACCAATGAAAAACTGCTGGAAGTAGAAAGTCATACAACCCTTGTCCAGCTTTCCCAAACTGTGACCACCTGTGGGGTTTTATTGTTCGATGGATGAAGAGAAGCGGCCCATGAATATCATCTATGCAGCAGGTTACCAGGAAATTGGAAAAATGTGACATTTCTTAGTCCATGAAAACAGCACAGGTCTATCATTTTTTTCACATTATGATGTGTTTAGTCAATGGTGAATCCATTGAATAAATGCCACTCATGACTGAGTTGGGATTTTTTTCTTAACAGTCACCGGCCATAATACAGCAAAGGTTTCTTTTCATAGACTTAAAACCAAAACTTGAAGGAACCTAATGACTTGTTATGTCTGAAATATGGTCACAATATAAAAATGTGTTATCTATGCTGAGGAAATTCTGTCCTCACGAAATCATTGATATTATATGCAACTACTGTCCTGGTGCTTTTCATTCTGCAGGTACCACTGTCACACCTGTAAAATGGTGGATGGGGTAGGTGTGTGCACAGTGTGCGCCAAGGTCTGTCATAAAGACCATGAGATCTCCTATGCCAAATATGGCTCTTTCTTCTGTGACTGCGGTGCCAAAGAGGATGGCAGCTGCCAGGTGAGACCGAATACCTCAGGTCATCATGGGAAGAGAACAACAGCGGTAACTTTGGCTTGCAAGTCATTCCCCCATCGACCTCCATCCAGTCATTTCATTTTTTCAGTGCCTTAGCTAGCCCACGCATGTGGCCAGAAAATCACATAATGAATGTCAGCATTTTGTTAAGTGAGAAGGCCAACTTTCCTAGCTAACTTTATATTATTGTTTGTTTTTTTATATGCATGTAATCAACCATCAGTTACATTTTACCTTCAGTTCTGTTCATTCCAATGTCATTCTTGTGATTGCAGTTGTGATTATGTTGACTCATAGTGGTTTGTTGAAATGGATAGCCGAGTATCGATATTGGCATGCAGTAAAGAAAATTGAATCTTCGTGTTTTTGTTTGACTTTGCAAGTAGATGAAAGTGAACCGCCATCAATCACTTTGATGCTCATTTATCTTAGCTATAATTTGCAAATGCAAACAAAAGCAAGTTATCTTAATTGTTTGATGTGCTTTCATACTCAGTCATGTATAAATGCCAACATCAGTAATGTTACTGTTCTAACTGTACTACGTTGTCGTTTTATTCTCAGGCCTTGGTGAAGCGCAGCCCCAGCAGCGGCATCGGCTCCACTCTGAAAGAATCGTCTGCATTCCAAAGTGAGCTGCGTATGCCTGACAGTGCTATCCGCCACCAGAACGCCTCACCCTCTGACAAGGGTAAGGTCACCATCTGTGACGGCAAACCAGGTGATGAAGATAGACCCAAAAAGAGCAGTGTGTGCAAGAGCATTGAAGGCTGCCAGGAGGAGTTGCTGACACAAGTGGTGAGAGAAGATATGTTATTCTGTTTTGGAAAAACATTGTCTCGTAACTTTTTCTTTTGTCTGTTTTGTACTTCCTCTTTTACTTCTTAAATGAACAATAACACTGGCGTTTTTTTAATACTTTGTGCTTCAAACCTTTTGATGCTCTTTTTCTTCCAAAGATGGGATCATCCACTGCAGCAGTCATACTGGAGATGCTCATGTTTCTAATGGAAGCCATTCAGGCTAACTTCCAGCAGGCATCAGCAGTAGGAAGTAGCAGCCGTGCTCAGCGTGCCCTCAATGAACTGCACACTCAGGACAAAACTGTGGAGATGACAGACCAGTTAATGGTAAGATGATCTGTATAAATTGGAATGGTTACACAAAAGATCATCTTTGTTATCCTGTAAGCTGGTTTAAAAGCTAAATTCTAAAATTCCTTTTCCTCAGGTACCCACGCTTGGCTCTCAGGAAGGGGCTTTTGAGAATGTGAGGATGAACTACAGTGGTGACCAGGGACAAACTATACGCCAACTCATTAGTGCACATGTCTTGCGTCGTGTTGCCATGTGTGTCCTGTCTTCACCTCATGGACGCCGCCAGCACCTTGCAGTCAGCCATGAAAAGGGAAAGGTAAGAATTTTAAATGATTAAGCTGAAACTTAGAACATTAAACATTACATCTTGAGTTGAGAATTTATGTACAATTTAATTTATAATAACACATAAACTCGTATCTTTGGGAGTTTTTTTAGTTTTCTTTTTTTTAAATAGTATTTAAGACCATGCAGATCCTATTCCTGCATGGCCTTAAGTACTATAGGAATGAAGGAATTAATAAAAATATGATGGAAGACAGTGTCAATTTAATAATTATCATTACTTTTGAATTTAAATAATGTGTTGCTTTCAACCTACTAAAGTTTATGAATAAATTCATATAAATATAAAAAATATTATAAATTATAATTTATAATTTATAGTTTCTTTTTCTTGTTTGTTGTAAGCTATTTTGTCTCCATCTTCTACTCAACAGATTACAGTTCTGCAGCTGTCTACTCTCCTAAAACAAGCTGACTCAAGCAAGAGAAAGCTAACACTGACCCGTCTGGCCTCTGCTCCAGTCCCTTTCACTGTCCTCAGTCTAACAGGAAACCCTTGTAATGAAGATTATCTGGCTGTTTGTGGCCTCAAGGTCAGGAAACCAACATTATTAGAAGAAACTATTGAAGTGAAAATCGACAACAAGGTTGTTTTTTGACTTATGAGAAAAGACCCAACCTTAAAAACCTGTTAATCATCAAGTGGTTCTTCACATTAATTTTGGATTATTCATTTTTTGTAGAAAATTTCCTGTAAATGTATAGAAATTGGGATTTGATTTTTCAATCTTTTTCAGGACTGCCATGTACTGACTTTCAGCAGCACAGGCTCTGTGTCTGACCATCTGGTGTTGCACCCACAACTGGCTACTGGAAACTTCATCATTAAAGCCATCTGGTTGCCAGGCTCCCAGACAGAACTTGCCATCATTACAGCTGATTTTGTAAAGGTATGAATTACGTGTGTGATGGAAAAGCATCACATCGGCTGAACATACAGCACTAATGATGCTTTTTGTGTTGAACACCTATTTTATACACTTTTTATCTCCTCCTTTTTACAGGTTTATGATCTGTCAGTGGATGCCTTGAGTCCCATGTACTACTTCCTGCTCCCGAGTTCAAAGATCCGTGATGCTACTTTCCTTTTCAACGAAGAAGGAAAAAATGTTATTGCCATCATGTCATCAGCAGGATACATGTACACTCAGCTCATGGATGAATCCAGCAGTGCCCAACATGGACCATTCTATGTCACAAACGTTTTGGAGATAACCCACGAAGATTTGAAGGTTAGCAGGTTATAGTCCTTTGATAAAGAACATGGAATCACTGTGGTGTGTGGCTACTTCACATCATTTTTGTGGGTTTTTTGAAAATTTTGAAAGCAAAATGAAAACAAACTTTTCTTTGTAATTCCAGGATAGCAATGGGCAGGTGGCCGGTGGGGGTGTGTCAGTCTATTACTCCCATGTGCTTCAGATGCTGTTCTTTAGTTACAGCCAGGGAAAGTCCTTTGCTGCCACTGTTAGTCGTAGCACCACTGATGTGCAGAGGCTCTTCCCCATCAATGTCAAGGGGTAACATGTCCACCATATGTACAAATATACTTTCTGCCAGTGCACTGGATCTAAGAAGTATAACATGTAAGCAAGTGCACTACTCATGTCGACATCTTTATTGTCCTGTCTTCTTTAGCTCTAATGGCAGCAGCAGCGGTAAAATGTCACCTGCTCTATGCCAATGGTCTGAGGTAATGAACCACCCAGGCTTATTGTGCTGTGTGCAGCAGACAACAGGCATACCACTGGTCATCATGGTCAAACCAGACACCTTCCTCATCCAAGAGATCAAAACTCTACCAGCCAAAGCTAAGGCAAGCACACTGTTGAACCTTAACATGCACATACCATTTGATAAAAGTACTTTTTAACATGATTTTGTCTTGCTGATCTCCATTTTGAATGTATTAACATGCTCTGTTTGCTTTTGTTGTCAGTATTTTAAAATTATTTTTTTGTGTACCACAGATACAAGATATGGTCGCAATCCGACACACTGCCAGTAATGAGCAACAGCGAACGACCATGATTCTTCTCTGTGAGGATGGAAGCTTACGAATCTACATGGCCAATGTGGACAATACCTCTTACTGGCTCCAGCCATCATTACAGCCCAGCTGTGGTATTAGTATCCTGAAACCAGTCCGCAAGCGCAAGGCTGCTGCTACTAGTGAGTTTGAGGCTGAGAAAGTGCAAATATTTTTAATCACCAAAAATGAAAACAAGCGGATTCCAATGTAGATAATAGACTGATATTTTTATGGCATGCACACGTCTTTAATGCTGTCGTGTTACTTTCAGCCACCCGTACCTCCAGTCAGGTGACATTTCCTGTGGACTTCTTTGAGCACAATCAGCAGCTGACAGAGGTGGAGTTTGGGGGCAATGACTTACTGCAGGTCTACAATGGACAGCAGATCAAACACAGGCTTAATTCGACAGGGATGTATGTGGCAAACACAAAGGTAGGCACATTTCAACAAAAATATTCTGTTTTTAAAAAAAGATGCTATGGGTAATGGATTGCTTCTATTATGCATGTATTTGTTTTTTTCTGCAGGGTATTGTCAGTTACAGTATTTAAGAATTAATGCTAGTATTAGTGACTACTATAACCAGATTACATCAAACAGTATATTATCAATGTTTTTTCTACCTAGCCTGGGGGATTCACTGTGGAGGCAGTCAACAACAATAGTTCAATGGTGATGACGGGCATGCGAGTGCAGGTGGGCACTCAGGCCATCGAGAGAGCTCCTTCTTACGTGGAGGTCTTTGGTCGGACCATGCAGATAAACCTGACGAGAGCCCGCTGGTTTGATTTCCCCTTTACCAGAGAAGAAGCACTGCAGGCTGACAAGAAGTTGTCTATTTTTAGTAAGTAATTGCATTATGTTAAATGGATAACCTGGGGTGCCGCTAGTCACCCCAAATTCATTGTTACTTAAAAGTCCCCTTTTTTCCATCATCCCCATAACAGGACAAGAATGTAATCATCAGTATCTCCGTATGTCCATCCATGTCCATTCATTCTTAGTCCCTTTAGGGCATATTATAAAAGCAAATATTATTTCTTTCTCCAGACCACACACATAGCAATCATCATAAAGCTTTTTGATATTTTAAATGTTCAAAAAGTATTTTTTTTGTTTCCATGGAGCCACTGGGTGACTGAAGAGTTCATTTTGTCTCAAACTATATGTCCTTGCTTTGCTGAATGTCACACAAAAATTTGTTGGGATAAGTTTTTATATCCTTTTGTGTTTTAATTTTTTGACAATTTTTGCTTTTTGAGGGAACTTAAAAATATTCAGCTTGTTCATTTACATATTTGGGTATATAGTAAGTTTTTGATCTTCATTTCAAATGACTTCTATTCAATCTCCAGTAATGGGGCAATCTTTATCATAACTCTGTAGCACAATTAAATTATTAATGTACCTATGCAGTAAGCTTAAAACTTACTGGAGTTAAAAAATGTTGAGTGTGTTTAACATAAATTAGACTGACTAGCTGCAGTTTTAAACAAACCCTTGTAATGCAATTTCACCTTTGTATTCTTTTTTAAAGTTGGAGCATCTGTTGACCCTGCTGGAGTCACCATGCTTGATTCAGTCAAAATCTATGGTAAAACTAAAGAGCAGTTTGGTTGGCCCGAAGATCCACCAGAAGACTTTTCATCTGCCTCGGTGAACAATGTCTGCAGTCCCAACCTCAACCAGGGCAATGGCAACTCTGATGGAGACATAGCTACACCTACCACCACTAGCGGCAGTGTACTGGAGAGGTATGGTCTTTTCACTTGGGGGTTCATAAAAGCAGTGTCCCCCATCATTTTGTTAATTACACTTTATGTAACTGTTACCATTTCTTTGGTTTCCAAATGGTTTCTTTGTATTGTCTGTGTATGGGTAAGACCCTTGTTGGCAAATCAGTGTTCATTTTTCATTAGAACATATGATATTTGTTTTTTATAGAAGAATTACATTAATATGACATGTGACCACTGCAATAGGTTCCATATCGCCCATCCCTGACGTAGCTCTTGTTCATTGGTCCAGCAGTGTAGCAGGAGTTAAGCACATATATTAACAGTGGGGTTAGGTTATCATTAGAGTAATCAGTGCATGGCTATCGTGATATCATCTTTTCTGGCATGCTTCTTTTATGTTCAACTGAATCATACAGTTTCACTTGTTTCTTTCAGTGATCCTCACAATTTGTTTTTGTTCTTTTCTTTTGCTCCCAAAAATAATGTAAAAAGTTGTGAAACTGAGTCATTATCAACTTTGGACCGGTTAGTAACTGCCCTTTCTCTGCTTGTTTGTGTGGTTTTGTGCATGTGTGCAAGTTTGTGTGTCCATGCTTGAGACTGTGAACATGCCACGCACCATTTCCACTTGTGTACAACAAAAACACTTATTTTTAAAATTCTTGCATTGAGTGTTGTTTTCGCATTTAGATCAGCACAGATTGCAAAAGGTTGAATTTTGTTTCTTTGTTGGTTTGAGTGATTTTAAGGTGAAGGCTACAGTAGAAGCAGTATTGATTTTATTTCATTTCAGGTTGGTTGTCAGCTCCCTTGAGTCCTTGGAAAGCTGCTTTGCAGTTGGTTCGTCCAGTGAAAAGGTGACATTTTTTTCTTAATAGCATATTTCAAGGAAAAAAAATACTTTTAAACATGCAGCATGTTTTCAACTATTTATAGGAGAAAAATAAGGCTGCGGCTTTGGAGTTGGCCACTCTACTTCTGTCTATGCCAACTCCTACTGGTGTTCAGCAGCAAACCAAGGGACTTCTTGCCAGCCTGCATACCAGTCGAACTGCCTACCACAACCACAAGGTAAACAAATGTCAAAGGTTTTATCCAGTTCATTATAGGTCAACCTGGAGATCAATCAACACTCAAGAGACCTTAGATTCATGGCCAGTTAATACTGCAGAGAATAAAAATCAATAATTAAAAAAAATCAAACAAAGATGACAAATCCAAAATGCAACCAACCAGGTTTTCTCCAGATTCTAACTCCCATTACAGTAGTTTTCTTTGAAGATGGTTGAGAAGTAACATTAAATGAAATACTCAAACATCAGACCACACAAGAATCTCCTGTTCAGGATGTGTTGTTGTTCCACGCAACAGAGGAAGTTTCTATCACCAACCCAACGACATTTTGAAGTACCAACTTGGTGTTTTGATAAATGCGCTTATGTACAAACTTATGGTTACATGTTCCAAACACTTTATGCTTTCTACAAAAGCTGATTATGATTGGACTGCAAGCCAATCAGAACACTGCACTGGTTTGCAGATTGGTGAGCTAAAGATATTGGCACATTCGATTTCAAACAAATGGCAATGTTACTATGACTCAGCAATTTCTGCATTGGCCCTCTCCCACAGCTCGAATGTATTTTGAAAAAATGGAGCTTAAAAGCTACAGTAATTTGGGGCTGAAAGATTTCTGAGAAGACTGATTAGCATCAGCTGATAAAGAATAAGTTGTAGAAACGTAACTGCTGCACTATCAAGAAGTCCATCGCATTCCGAGGTGGTTGCTTTTGATATTCAGTTAATGCAGTACATTTTGGGGGATGGGTAATCACAAATATCAACAAAAGCACAGATCCGACCACTGATTGAAGGACTTAAAAGAACCAAATGGGCAGATAGTTCTTGTAAATTGTTATCTACAACTTCAACATGCAGTACTGTTAAAAAAAAGTTAAATGATCAGATCTGAAGGCTTTTACTGTACAGGTGCATGAAGTAAAAATAGCTGCACATTTCTTTTCAAACATAGGAGCATTCTGTGAAGTCTCCTATGGAGGTAGGTTTGGAAGGTTGTCAAAGTTTCCTGGGTTATTGACGAAATCAAGTAAGCAAGGAATCAACCAAGGATAGATCCCGTCTCAATGCATTTCGGCCAGTTAATGTTTTCACCCGAGTTACTATGTATATTTGGGTTATAGCAGGATTACGTGGGAACTACTTGAAAGATTTTTATGACACTTGGTGGAAGAGTAGGGCATAAACAAAAACAAGCAATGAAATTTTCGTATATAAAACTCGGATACCAATAGATACATAATTATTTGTTCCAAAACAACCTCAGAAGTTGAGTCTTTCATCATGACGGGCTTTAGAACTAATGCAAAATGTAATATTTTCTTCCTCACTCCAGGATCAATCCTTGTTGAGTAATGCAGTGCAGTGTCTGAATAGCTGCAGCCGTGAAGGGAGGGAGCTTGACCCTGACGTTTTCCAAAGAATTGTGATCACTGCTCGCTCCATTGCAATTATGAGACCAAACAACTTGGTGCATTTCACAGAAACAAAGTCTTTACAGCATGACTATGGTAAGTTTTTGTTTGAGACAATCTTTGCCCAAGGAGTATAAAAGTGTGTAAGTCTATGTGTAAATTACTCATTAGCAATTTACGTATTGACTGAATGTGTAACCACATCGGTGGTTACACATTCAGTAAGTATGTTTTTACTTGTCACAGAAATTCTTCTGATTAGTTGTTTGTCACTTTGACTGTCTGCATGGCTTATTATAATTTTTATTTTTTCCTTTCTAACCTAGAAATGACAGAGGATGGGCAAAAACAAGTGGATAATGAAAGCTGCAATTTCATAATGCAGCTAATGAATAACTTCTGGAAGCTCCATGCCCTGAAACCAAAGAATGCCTTTCTTGCTCCTGCTTGCTTGCCTGGTAAGTTCAGCGTTGGACACCACACTTAAATGTACTTTTACAAGTACATTAAGTGCTTGCAAACTAGGTGGAGATTAACTATAACTGATCTATACCTTTGCTAAAACTTATCTAAACTAGTCTTACTCTTAAAAGTTATTTATCACATGGAGAGAGGGGTTCTGACAAATCTCATTTTATCCTGATTGAAGTCAGTAGAAATTAAAATGACATATTTGACATTTCAGCTAAGCAACAGTTAGCATTAGCAAATCAACCTCTTCGTAGTTAAAATTACAATTGGATCATGTTGTGTCGATGAATTTTGAAATATCAACTCACGTCTTGCACATAGTAAGGTTTGAAGTAAAACCAAATGGACTGTTGCTTTAGTAGACCCAACAAATTTTTTATTTTTTTTTTGGTGATAGTGATAGCAATGTCAATAAGCACATGTCAGTCTAGTTGTCATTCAGAATACGTATATCCAACGGAAAAAATGTGTTGCAAATTTCGTACACACAGCAAGTTTTTTTTGTGGTATGAACATATATCTTCTGTGTCATATTACATTCCATTGTAAGCTTGATTCATTTTTTTAAAATTGTAATTTAATTTTATACACTCGTCTGATCCCCAAAGGGAAATTAAGAGCACAGTCCAGTTAGTAAATACTGGACTTCAAACGCATATATGTTAGTACAAACTAACACGTAGCACCTGGCCCCTGTAGCATATGCACACTCACACGAGGGTTCCTGTAAGCATGCAAGGGGAGGTAGTGGCGGACAGCCCCTTTGTGGAGCGTCCCAAATGAGCAACTTGTAAAGGGGGATGGCGCCTTGCTCAAGGGCGCCTTGGCAGTGCTCCGGAGGTGAGCTGACACGTCCCACTGTCAGCTCACACTCCGGGTGTTTTTTTTTGGCGGGAGCGGAAATTGAACCGCCGTTCTCAGGAACATTGGACGACCTGCTCATTACATTGACCGTGTTTGACTTTCAACCTTAATTGAATATTGTGAAAAACTGCTTTGAGCCTCCTGCACTGACCACAATGTAAAGGAAAACAGTTGCTATGGGATAATGAACATGATTTGTCAGCTCAGATTTGGAATATTATGTGGAACATTTACAGTACTCATAAAGCATTCTGTCTTTTACTTATTGCACATTGTCAGATTTCTATAATGTGAACTGAAATCAATGTTTTTTTCTTTTAAGGGCTAACTCATGTAGAGGCAACAGTAAACGCCTTGGTGGACATTATTCATGCATACTGCACATGTGAACTGGATAACATCAATGTAGCCTCCAAAATCTACATGCAAATGTTACTGTGTCCAGTAAGTATTGTACTTCTGTTGATTGCTAGTAGCATAATTGCATTTTTGTGGGGTACTGCTTTGAAGGGCGTCACAGGCAGCCTGTCGTTGGTTAACATCTGTCATTAAATCAATTTCAGGACACAGGAGTGAGCTTTGCATGTAAGCAGGCTCTGATCAGAGTGCTTCGACCAAGAAATAAACGACGACACGTGACCCTTCCCTCTCCACCACGCTCCAACACTCCCATGGGTATGTTTGCACTGGCTGCGTACTTTGTGGGTGAATGTTATTTCTGAAGTGCGGGACATTAAAATATTTTTGGGTACTTGTGGGTTGATATAGATATGATATCGATATCATGCTTATGCAAAGTAAAGCAATTTCTGAGTAGTTAAAACCTCCCATGACCATGTGTGGATTTGGTTCTCTGAGGCTACATAGACATTGGAGGTCAAAATGATAGTCTTATTTTTTGATGTACTGTATGTTTGCTCATTTATTGGAGAGGATAGATCTGTGATAGATCATGAAATCTGATCTGTTCAGTTTTGATTTGGGCTACTTTTCTAAGTTGGCCTGCAATTATATACCCTCTGAAATGATGCCAACACAATCTTATGTACCAACTTACCAACTACCAACTTATGTAGTGTTTTTTCCTGATCACACTTGCATCACTACTCAAGCTATCAGCAATTGCAGAGGAGTTGCAACATGGCTGAGGCAGGATTGACAGGATAAATAGATAAATTGCTGATGTGTTGTCACCATACTACTGGTAGCAATGCAAACCGTGCAAAAAATGAATACATGCAAAACTAATTTATTTGAATGTTATGGCAATTACAGTACATTTTCTGTTCATCAGTATGCTTGTTGTAAATATTTGGTCATTATACAGACCCTTTACACTGATATCAGATGTGTGTCACATAAAAAGACGAATGTGGACAGTCACGGAAATAGAATTTAGAAAAAAATTTGTCACTTTCAGCAACAATGTGAACTTGTATTAAAATCATTTGTTTATTTCTAATCAGGAGACAAAGATGATGACGACGATGACGATGCTGATGACAAAATGCAGTCGTCAGTGCTGACTGGAGGAGACGAGGGTAGGCAGGAGAGCCAGGAACAGGGTGAGGTTGACCATGGAGACTTCGAGATGGTGGTGAGTACAAATGTTATGCACGTCAAACCTCAGACAAATCTTGAAAAAAATTCTAAATATGAATACAAAAATAGCTTTCCCTGGCATGTTGGGTAAATTTCAAATTGGATACAAATGTTGAACATTAGTTTGATTGACTCCTCCAGTCAGAGTCCATGGTCTTGGAGACAGCAGAGAATGTTAACAATGGAAATCCATCTCCTCTGGAGGCCCTGCTGGCGGGTGCTGAGGGGTTCCCTCCCATGCTCGATATCCCTCCTGATGCAGATGATGAAACTATGGTAGAGCTGGCTATTGCTCTTAGCCTCCAACAGGATCAACAAGGTTAGTGACCCTAAAATTAAATATGAAAAAATAGTTGTGTGGTGTGACTGCCTGAGAGTTCAGATATTTTCTGTATGTGTAACAGTACAGTAATCCCTCGCTTAGTCACACTTAAAGATGCACGGCTTCACTACTTTGCAGATTTTTAGTAAGTACAGGTAATCGTCGACTTACGACCTATGCAACTTACGACCGACCGACTTTACGACCACAATGTCCGGGCAACGCGGGCATTCCCTCCAGCCACAGTACTCACGCTCTGAGACTCCCGCGCTCTCTTCAGTCCCCACGGCGCACACACGCTGTTCAGTCACACTGAGATCAATAGCCCAGCCCACTACTGATGGGCTGGGCTGCTTAGGAGGCTGTGACGGAGAAATGTATGAATGGCGTATGGAAAAACTGTCAAGCGTTACGTGAACTCTTATGCTGGATTTGAAAGTGACGAAGAACTTGATCAGATTCGAGAGAAAATAGTGAAACTGGCAAAAAACCTCTCCTTGGAGAACTCACGAATGATTGCGCTGTATGAAGAACTGATCGTGCTGGAAGAAGAAAGAGTGGAAGAAGAAGAGAGAAGAGAAGCAGAGAAAGAAGAGGAGGAAACAGAAAAAATGTTCACCACCAAAGGCTTGTCGGAAGGCTTTTCCCTGTTAAATAAACTCCGTGCACACTTTGAAGAAATGGACATAGAACATAGAAACATTTGCAAGGATTGAACGGATGGCAAACGACGCTTTCCGTCCATATCGTGAAATTTATGAGGAGAAAAAGAAACGAACAATTCAGACAAAGCTCACAATGATTATGAAAAGATCGTCTCCCGCTCCCACCAACCCACACGCTGCCCCAGCTGACAATCCGGACGACCCCCAGCCAAGAACCAGCGCTGCTGGATTTAATTTTTACTTAAGAGTCGATTTACGACCAAGTCGAGTTACGACCGGTCTGTCGGTCCCAATCGCGGTCGTAAGTCGACGACTACCTGTAGTCACGTGATACCGTACACTCATGCTATTGGCAGACAGCATCCATGTGTGCGCTGCGTTCTGAGATTCACGGAACGCAGCGCACTTCCGTGTATTAAAGAAACACTTGTGTTTAAGCGCTTTAAACAGCCTATCAGAGTGTGGGGAAAAGGTAATACAGATATCAGGTGGTTTAATGCCAGTATGGGGAGGGTCATAAACGTTTAATTTACCATAAATAATAAAATAGTTTGGCGCTATATCGCGGGATTTTGTTTTTTACGGTCCTGTAAAAAACAAAAACTTGTGATGGATCATCATACAGTATACACTGCATCAATAAAATATGACATTTGGTTAAACTCAGATGATAAAGCAAACTGGTAAATGAAAACAGAATAAGTATTACTTTGGAGATCATTATTTTTTATGCAGGCTGCTAACGTGTGTGACATATTTTGGTGTGTTTAGGCAGTAGCAGCAGTGCTCTTGGCCTTCAGAGTCTTGGCCTGTCTGGCCAGGCCCCAAGCTCCTCCTCACTGGATGCTGGCACCCTGTCAGACACGACAGCATCAGGTAACAAGATGACTTCTATGGTAGAACATGATCTGCAGCGAACAAGCTTTTAATATTACAAGATCTCAGTGGCTACCGAGTTTTCATTTATCAGTTTTATCTTCATGTGCTTGTTTGCCTTTCTTACGTCACATTTGATCAAATTAGTAGGAATTATAGTTGTATTTATGCATTTTAAAGCATGCTTTATAGCTTTGTGGAACACTAGTATGATCTAAAATCATTTATTCTGGCCAGTTGACCGTGGTTTATGTACTGTTACAGCTATTGCTATGATTTCAGCCCCAGCATCAGATGACGAGGGCAGCACAGCTGCTACAGATGGCTCAACACTGAGAACCTCTCCAGCTGAGCATGGTGGCAGTGTAGGCTCCGAGAGTGGAGGTTCAGCAATCGATTCTGTGGCTGGGGAACACAGTGGTGGGTGATTTCAGGAAAAACACCCATTACCCTGAACACAACCACAATCGTGTTTGTTATGCTAGGCTGTCAGAATTCAGAAGCGGATATGTGCTTTTCTGTAATTCATCTTTACATACTGATTTCTAGACACTTTAAAGAACCTTCTACTCTTTTTGGAAAAGTTATTAAAAAATTGCCTTGATAATTTTCTGATAAAATTTACAACAACCTGAGCACCATCAAACCACGTTGATTATCATACAGTTTATCTTTGTTTTGTACTTAAATGTGATATTTGCTCATGTTCCTACAGTGTCAGGACGCAGCAGTGCATATGGAGACACAGCAGTGGAGGGTCACCCTGCAGGGCCAGGGAGTGTAAGCTCCAGCACTGGAGCCATCAGCACTATCACTGCCCAGCAAGAAGGTGACGGTTCAGAGGGAGAAGGAGAGACGGAGGGGGACATCCACACCAGCAACAGGTGAGGCATCCACAATGTCAAGTTAAAGTTGTACTGATGGCAAACATCTCACATCTTTTCTCCATCATCCATGTTTATGAGGAATAAATGTTTTCGGGGAGCAGTGCAGTCTCCCCAAAATAATCCCATATAAAGACTTATTTTGTCGAGTTGGTTACAACTTCTGATTATTTTATTTTGTTTTGCAGGCTACACATGGTCCGTCTCATGCTTCTGGAACGCTTGCTTCAGCACCTTTCTCAGCTCCACAATGTCGGTGGAGTTCAAGCCATCCCGTATATGCAGGTCATCCTCATGTTGACCTCTGACCTGGATGGTGAGGATGAAAAGGATAAGGGTGCATTGGATGACCTGCTAGCACAGCTGATTGCTGAGCTTGGCATGTACAAGAAGGTAATTACTGCTTGTGATGAGGAAGGCTCAAGAGGCCATTGTTACATCCCACTTCGAAGCGGTGATGTATTGCGATTGTCAGCGTTTGTTCGTTCGTCCACCAAATATCTTCTCAACCGTTTTAGATGAAACAAAAAGCATATTACTCGGGCGGCAAAGGGGGGGATGAAGGTGAGATTATGACCTTGAACTTGAGAAAAGTAGGTCACGGTGAAATTTCAACTTCTGTACTCTGAGAAAACCGGATAAGATATAAAGATGAGGGAGAAGGCCAGTGTGAGTAAGACCATAGATCAAACTTGCCTTCTCCATATGCACTAGTCTATGCACTAGTCAGGTACTACTTGCAGGGTACCCTGACCCACCCTGAAAGTAGGTCAGGGTAAGTCGCAGAATGTTGCAGTCTGACTGCCTTGTTTGACTTGTTTTACATTGGGTGTTATACCTAGATGTGGGCAGTAGTCATGAGTATGCCTGAGCAGTATGTAAAATTTTCATTTTTGTTGGAAAAAATGACATGCTATCACACTCGCACACTAAGGGCAATTTGGAACGGCCAATTAACCTGAAGCACATGTCTTTGGAAGTGGGAGGAAGCCAGAGAACCCAGAGAGAACCCACGCAGACACGAGGAGAACACGCAAACTCTGCACAGAGCGAGACTCAAACCCGTAACGCCTTGCTGTGCTGCGACAGCGCTACTCACTGCGCCACCGTGCCGCATTTCACAATGTTTACTCTAAGTTAAAAGAAACAAAGGTAGCACAGAGACACATTCCTATTTGTAATGTAATATAATGATTTTTTGCCAAAACGCTATTATTCAGCATCATATCTCAGGAATTGATATAAATTCCCATCTTGAATTGGTTATAATTGCATTTCTTTTGCAGCAATGTCAATTTATGAAGGGTACTTAAACACAAGGTTATTGGCTTTGTCGATATTGAGCTTCAGGCAATTTTTAAACCTCAGCAAATATGAATCTTGACAGACATGAAAAATTCAGGATGACTGGTGTGATGGCTTTTACAACCATAAGATAAGGATTCCAACTTTTTCCTGTTATTCTTACACAGGACGTGTCCAAGAAGAACGACCGTAGCTCCATCAATGAAGTTCATCTGGTCATCATGAGACTGCTCAGTGTCTTCATGTCTCGAACCAAGTCTGGCTCCAAGTCCTCCTCTGAGGTGCTCCCAAGTTTCTTTTTTATAAACCAGTTGTTGATACAGTATTTGAAAGAAATGCTAACACTAAAACACAGTGACGTTAACCCAAGTGCATAACCTAAGTCAGTATCTCTGTTCTCAAAACCACTTTAAAATGCCAATAGAAAGTTCTTGCATAACTGATGTATGTTTTGTTTGTATTTTTTACTAGAGAGCTTTTTTACTTGCGTGTATGGTGTACTAAAAAGCAGATTTATTTTCCTTCTCTCTTCCAGTCATCGTCACTCATTTCAAATGCCACCGCAACTGCTTTGCTGAGCCTAGGTGCCATTGACTACTGTCTCCACGTTCTTAAATCACTCCTGGAGTTCTGGAAGAGCCAGCAGGGTGAAGAGGAGCCTGTTGCCACCAGCCAGCTTCTCCGCCCACACACCGCCTCCTCTCCCCCAGACATGAGTCCATTCTTTTTGCGGCAATATGTGAAGGTATCTCATTATAAAAAAAAAAAATCTTCAAAAAGGATCAAATGTGTTTTAGTTACTCTCATTTCTTCTCCTACCTATAAGGGACATGCCTCTGATGTGTTTGAAGCTTACTCTCAGCTGTTGACTGAAATGGTACTACGGCTGCCGTATCAGATCAAAAAAATTGCTGATACCAACCCACGCATCCCTCCTCCAGTGTTTGACCATTCCTGGTTCTACTACCTGTCTGAAGTAAGAAAAATGAGTGTATTTCTACTGTGAGTTTGCTTTTTGTATCTGTCATCAGTGAAGGCACACAAGTTAACTAATTGTTGTTGTTGTTTTTGTTTGCTTGGTTGTTGTTGTCTTTTTGGTACCAGTATCTGATGATTCAACAGACACCATTCGTCAGGAGACAAGTCAGAAAGCTGCTGTTGTTCATCTGTGGTTCGAAGGAAAAATATCGTCAGCTGCGGGATCTACACACCCTTGACTCCCACGTCCGCAGCATCAAGAAGCTTCTGGAGGAGCAGGGCATCTTCCTTCGGGCTAGCGTGGTCACAGCTACATCTGGCTCCGCTCTGCAGTATGACACACTCATTAGTCTGGTGAGTCTTTTTAACATTTAGCCTGTTATTGCTAGCTTCTTTACCTGGATGTAACACGGTAAAATGTCATTGTTTTTTGCTGGGCACAGATGGAGCACCTGAAAGCTTGTGCTGAAATTGCCACTCAAAGGACAATCAATTGGCAAAAGTTCTGTATGAAGGATGACTGTAAGTTGTTTTACTTTTTTTTTTTTTTACTAGAAGAAAAACTTTTAAAGACTGTTATGTTGACTTGGTTGATGTGCCCTTTCCCTGCTCTTATCTTTTTCTCTTCTTTGTCCAGCTGTGTTATACTTCCTGCTGCAGGTCAGCTTCCTGGTCGATGAAGGTGTTTCCCCTGTACTATTGCAATTGCTCTCCTGTGCCCTGTGTGGCAGTAAGGTGCTGGCCAGCTCCTCCTCTTCATCGTTCTCAGGAGGAGGCTCGGGGAGTGCTGGACAGACGGGACCTTCTCAGTCCTCTCAGAGCAAATCTTCAAGTAAAAAGAGCAAGAAAGAGGACAAAGAGAAAGAGAAAGAGGGTGAGCAAATGAAATCTGACTTCATGCTGTAATTTCCCCACTAGAGGGCAGAACATTGGACCAGAGGTTGTAGTGCATGATTAGTTTCTCCAGTTTGCTTACTTGTGCATTTGTGATACAAACATTCAGATGTTTGTATGTAGGAGCATCCGACTGAAGAACAGTTGGACGCTCATACCTTGGAAAACTGCTTTAGTTCCCCTTTTTGCCACAACCCCCACCGATTAGCACTGCTCCATAAATGCATCTCCTACTCTCATTTTCCTCATCTCGCCCAGTTCGTTCTTGCAGTTATAGATTGAAATTTCATTTACAGACAGTGCCCTACTTACAAACGCATTGGTTTCCGAGAGCCCATTTGTAAGCTGAATTGTTCTTAAGTCATAATATATTAAATTTTCGATCTATAATTGCAAGAATGAAGTGGGTGAGACAAGACAGATGAGTGTAGGAGATGTGTGTATGGAGCTGTGCTGCTCGGTGAGCGTTGCGGCACAAAGGGGAACTACATATACAGTATAAAGAATTACAAACAATTCAGCTTATGAACGGCTTCTTGGAACCTAGCCTGTGTTCAGACTAGCAGTCAAAGTCCGATTTCTAGCCCATCCAGATTGAAGGCGGATGTCTCTTGTAGTCTGAACAGTCACATACCACATAAAATCCGATTTTTGCAAGACTAAAACCAATTTCAGGAGGTATTTTCAAATCGAATTTGAACAGTCTGAACAGCTCCAAACACACCGATTGGTTCTGACTGTTGGTGACGCGCCGCGCCACAAGAGGCAATGTGCGTTACGGAGTGTGGACGACGCCTCCGCCCCGTCATTGCTATGACAACCTGTCAGATCGGCCAACACTGTGGCCCAGTTTGAACAGAGCAACTTTTGCTTTGAATTTGTTCACGTTTTTCACTGACAGTGGTTATGGTCTGTTCACATTAACATTAGTGGGTTTTTTGAAGAGCAGTTGCATTTTCTTGTAAAGTAGAACATTTCTGTTGTTTAAATGGTACACTGGACTCTGACAATTGTTTATCGGAAACGAGCTGATGCTCGTTCCCTGACTTCATCGGATCTTTGTGTCATGACTACAGGTGATGGAGTGAGCAGTCAGGAGGATCAGCTGTGTATGGCTTTGGTCAGTCAGCTCAATAAGTTTGCAGACAAGGAGACCCTCATCCAGTTTTTACGCTGCTTCCTGCTGGAGTCAAACTCATCTGCTGTACGCTGGCAAGCCCACTGCTTGGCCCTTCACATCTACAGGTACTGCTGACACCTTTTCAATTCAGGCAAACACCGACATGAATTTTGACCCAAACTGGACCCAAAGATTAGTTTTTGTTGTTAAACATAAAATATGAACGGTACTATCAAAAAAGGATTGACTGGTGGATTGAATGCATAAGTAACACATGGTTGTGTACTGAAATGACAGTATTTTACTGTGAATATCCCTTTAGGAACTCCAGTAAATCTCAGCAGGAGCTACTGCTTGAACTGACTTGGGCCATCTGGCCTGAGCTGCCTGCATACGGTCGCAAAGCTGCTCAGTTTGTTGACTTACTTGGATATTTCTCCCTGAAAACTCCTCAAACAGAGAAGAAGGTTTGTTCCAATGCATCTGTTTGTGGTTGTGCTCGCTTCGTACAATATTTGCTAGGAGTTTGTTAGAAATTATGAGTTTGACTTTGGACCTATGTTCCTTAGTGTTTATACTTTCTCCAAGATAGTTTGAGAGTCTTGGCTCTGTCACTGAAGGCTGAGGAATTTTCCCCAGTACTTTCTGCATTTGACATGCTGTCTGAATTAGATTTGTTGGCTTCTTTTTGATGTGCTTTGGCTTTGTTGTTTTTAAAAAAAACAGTAATATAACATAGCTCTATCCACACTGTTTGATTAATTTACAATAAAAAAGTGTTTTCCTTGACGTCTAAGCCTCCTTATCGTTCATGAGAACATAACTGTCATAATGATAGTTGTTTTCTGGAGAAAAGTGTTGGAATGGTTCCCCTTTTCTGTTTCAGTTGAAGGAATATTCCCAGAAAGCTGTAGAAATCCTGAGGGCACAGAACCATATTCTGACAAACCACCCAAACTCCAACATCTACAAGTATGTAGATATATGCTTTGTGTATACTGTAATAATGTGCCAGTTAATAACAAGGAGTGTGTAATGCTGTCACTATTTACATAAAAAGCATTGATTGGATGTTTCTGCTGCAGCACTCTGTCTGGTTTGGTGGAATTTGATGGATTTTATCTGGAGAGTGATCCGTGCTTGGTGTGCAACAATCCAGAAGTTCCCTTCTCAGTATGTAATCTCAACTTTTACATTCATGTTTCTGTCAATGTAATTTATTACATAGGCAATTGAAAAACAATCAACTTTGCAAGTAGATAAAAATAACACTGATAAAAAGTACTTTGTCAAAGAGATGAAGTCACATGAACAACATTGTGATTCTGCCTTAATGCACTTTGTAATGAGACTAGACATAAACATGCTTAAATTTGATAATTATTCCTTTTTAAAGGCAGAAGTCAAAAAATAAAAAAATGGTACCAAAAGAAGTTACATGTCTTTTATTTAAGTTTATTGAGACGGTGATTTGTTTTGGGTGTTTATTTTGAACTGGCTTGGGGTTCTCATCTGTATGCCTCTAATGTTAACTATGATACAGATCTGGCAAAAAATATTTATACAGTTACACTTACAAGTGTTTGTAAGACCACGCTGCCATGACTGTTGTTTTAAATGTTGTCTTGTTTGTTATCCAGAATATAAAACTCTCATCTATCAAAGTGGACACCCGCTACACCACTACACAGCAGGTTGTCAAACTCATTGGCAGCCACACCATCAGCAAAGTCACAGTTAAGATCGGTGACCTCAAACGCACCAAAATGGTCCGGACCATCAACCTCTACTACAACAATAGGACTGTTCAGGCTATTGTGGAGCTGAAGAACAAGTAGGCGTTAGCGTAACACTACTGTTTCTTACTTAATCCAGTTTTGATCATTTTTATTAATTTTTAATTAATACATTGCAAAATTCAAAGAATACTTGTCTGTTTTTAGACCTGCTCGTTGGCACAAAGCCAAGAAAGTACAGCTGACCCCTGGACAGACGGAGGTGAAGATCGACCTTCCTCTACCAATCGTGGCATCCAACCTAATGATTGAGTTCTCTGACTTTTACGAGAACTACCAGGCCTCCACAGAGACACTGCAGTGTCCGCGCTGCAGTGCCTCTGTGCCAGCCAATCCTGGGGTGTGTGGTAACTGCGGTGAGAATGTCTATCAGTGCCATAAGTGCAGGTAAGGAGCGACGTGTCCCTGACTTCTGAAAACGATGGAGATGTTTGGACAAGTTCAATGTATTTTAAAGTGATGGTTATTTCCTAACAGGTCAATCAACTACGATGAAAAAGACCCCTTCCTGTGCAATGCCTGTGGTTTCTGCAAATATGCCCGATTTGATTTCATGCTGTATGCTAAACCATGCTGTGCCGTGGATCCCATTGAGAATGAGGAGGACAGGAAAAAGGTTAGCTCTGGGAAATAAGTGAAATCAGGTTTCAGATTAAGTTGTGACCCTTAACCTTTCAAAGCCTGAAACATGAAATAATTGACAGAAAGATCTAATTTGTGGAAAATGGGGTCTTCATGAAACTTTCTGAAAGATTTGTCCAAATATTATGAGCTTTAATTTGTATAATATTTGCTAAATCCAGATGCATGTGTCTGATTGTTTACATCAGGGTGTTCTGGGGAAAAAAATATCAAACTTGTGAAATCTGAAAACCCTGGAAGTGTATCAAATAAGACACACTTGCTTTAAAGGGTTAAGTGAATTTTCTGACTCCACTCAAAATAATTTTTCCTGTAGGCTGTGACAAACATCAATACGCTGCTGGACAAAGCTGACCGGGTCTACCACCAGCTGATGGGCCACCGACCTCAGCTGGAGAGCCTCCTGTCTAAAGTCAATGAGGCTGCACCGGAGAAACCACAGGTCGGCACCAGAAATACACCGAAAGTGTATTTGTCACGCTACATCTGACATAAATTTTACTGCATCTGATGCTTTTTTTCTGCATTACAAATACTCATTTTAATTTAGTCTCTCCAAAGTATTTTTTTTTTTTAGAACTTTTAAGGCTTTGATAGCAGCTACCAGCATTGGCATAGCAGTAATATGATGCCTTGTCATATATTTGTCTAGCAGAACTACCAAAGGTATTTTTAGGTCAATAGTTAAAGTAAAACTATTTTTTACATGATTGTTATTGTTATCCCTTCCTTTTACTCTCAGGATGACAGTGGATCTGGCGCAGGACTTGGTGCTTCCTCTGCTAATGTGAACAGATACATTCAGCAGCTGGCTCAAGAGTACAGTGGAGATTGCAAGACGTCATTTGATGAACTCTCCAAAATCATACAGGTTACAGAACAATAATGCTTTTCCTTCTTACTGGTAGCATTTAGTCTTATACCCGCACACAAATACCTCTGATCCCTCTTTGGTTATAGAAAGTGCTTGCGTCTCGTAAAGAACTTCTGGAGTACGATCTGCAGCAGAGAGAGGCTGCGACCAAGTCATCCCGTAGCAACAGCGGCCACCAGCCCACCTTCACTGCCAGCCAGTATCGCGCCCTCTCTGTGCTGGGCTGTGGCCACACGTCCTCGACCAAGTGCTACGGCTGTGCCTCAGCCGTCACTGGTCACTGCATAACACTGCTCCGTGCACTGGCCACCAACCCAGCCCTGCGGCAGATCCTGGTTCTACAGGGTCTCATCCGTGAGCTGTTTGAGTATAACTTGCGGCGAGGCACAGCAGCAATGAGGGAGGAGGTGCGCCAGCTCGTCTGTCTCCTCACTAGGTATCCTACCTCAGAATTTATATATATGTATATATATGTATATACACACACAGGCACACACTCATTCAAATTTGTACTTACTACTTATGTTGTCACTAAATATCTAAATAACTGCCTCTTTTCCTGTCATTCTCTTGCTTCAGAGATCATCCAGAGGCCACTCAACAAATGAATGACCTCATTATTGCTAAGGTGTCAACTGCTCTCAAAGGCCACTGGGCCAGTCCTGATCTGGTACGCTTATTCAGATGAAAAGAAGAATCTGATGAAGGATGTTCTTTCTGTTACAACTTCGTCAGAAAATAGAAGCTCAGGATTCTGTTCCCGATTTCTTTATCAACGTGATGTCTTTGCTTTCCCAACAGGTCAGTAATCTTCAGTATGAAATGCTGCTGCTGACGGATTCCATTTCAAAAGAAGGAGGATGCTGGGAGTTGCGGTTGCGTTGTGGTAAGGCTGATATCCTCACCTCTTCCATTCACAAGACGATGTGTATATTATTGTATGGGTGATAAATTCTATTATGTTCTTTACTTTGGCCCAAAAGACAAATTCTGTGCTCTTCTGTATAAATAGTTAGCTTAGTTTATGAAACATATTCTCTAATTAGAGAGCTGGACAACATTCAGCCTGACTGTGTGTAATATTTTGTCCCTAGCCCTCAGTCTGTTCCTCATGTCTGTGAATATAAAAACACCTGTTGTGGTGGAGAACGTTACTCTTATGTGCCTGAGAATCCTCCAAAAGCTGATCAAGCCCCCTGCCCCCACCAGCAAGAAGAACAAGGTAAAAATGTTAAAACTTAAACATTCAGCTATCTTTGCCTTTTAGACGATCCAAATTACCATATCAGTGATGATGTGTGGTTTAGATCTATGTGAATAGGAGAAAAATGTAAGGTCATTACTTGAACCAAACGTGGAGGTTTTAATTTTGACAAATAACCGTAGAATTACTTTGAATTTCAACAGATGGGAAAATACTCAACATTTATATGTGCTGCTCAATACACGGGGATATTCAGAAGAATGACATGACCGTTTGAGTCTGCTTGTTGTTTTAGGATGCTGCTACTGAGTCTCTGACCACAGTCAGGCCCTACAGCAATGAAATACATGCCCAAGCTCAACTCTGGCTCAAGAAGGACCCAAAAGCATCATATGAAGCCTGGAAAAAATGTCTCCCTTCAAGAGGTAAATACTGTTTGAAAATATTTACTAGAAATCAGTGGAGGAACCTGCGTGTCTTATCTTTCTTTGTTTTTTCCACAACGTAATTCCTATAGCCACAACTCAAGAGGCTGTGTCAAAGCCTCAGGGGAAGGCAGAGATGCGTAGGCAGTACCTGTTGGAGAAGTATGCATGGAAGTGGAAGCAGTTCATGAGATCCAGAAAAGGTGAAGGCCTCTTCCCTCGTCTACTAAAACTGAGCCACAACAACTGGCTGCGGCAGGTATGAAAAGAACTGAACTATTTGAGTTGTTTTTTCAGGTACTTTTTTTTTAATAGTCAATAATTTATGATTTGGTATTTTTTCAGGTCCTCTTCACACCTGCCACTCAAGCAGCCAGACAAGCAGCGTGCACTATTGTGGAGGCTCTAACCACAATCCCCAGCCGCAAGCAACAGGTCCTGGACCTGCTGACCAGGTACAAGCCGCCAGCAAATAACCAGAATGAAGGATTCTGTCACGTTGTTACCCAAGCTTTCCTCCTGAGATAGTATATACCGCATGCAACATGTAGTGTGTTCAATAAATTGACTTAACAAATAACGGGAAGAAAAACTCAATTTTAGGGCGAGAGTTACAACTTTGACAATTTTGTGTGTGCATTTCAGTTATCTGGATGAGCTGAGTGTGGCTGGAGAGTGTGCGGTAGAGTACTTGGGTCTTTATCAGAAGCTGATCAAACCAACACACTGGAAGATTTATCTGGCAGCTCGTGGAGTCCTTCCTTACATCGGTAACCTTATCACAAAGGTAACGGCACCCCAAAAATATTTTCCCCCTCAAAGCGTTTCCGATATTTGGTGTTTGTGCTGAAATAAAAGTGAACCAATGGGGGATGTGTATATCAATAGTCATACTTCATGTAAATATAACTAATTAAAATTATCTTTTGATTCTCTTCTTAATTCAGGAAATAGCCAATTTGTTGGCTCTGGAAGAAGCCACGCTGAGCACAGACTTGCAACAAGGATATGCGCTCAAGAGTTTGACTGGTTGGTTTCCTTCAGTCTAGAAGACATTTTTACAATTTCAGGCAGATTCGTGTCTTAATGTTCATATTATTAATGTATTTTTGATGTGTTTGGTATCACTGCAGGATTGCTTTCATCTTTTGTGGAAGTGGAGTCCATTAAGCGGCATTTCAAGAGCAGGTTGGTTGGCACCGTGCTCAATGGCTACCTGTGTCTGAGGAAGTTGGTGGTGCAGCGCACCAAACTCATCGATGAGACCCAGGACATGCTTCTAGAGATGCTGGAGGACATGACTACAGGTCTGCACCGTCTCAAGTCAAACCAACATCAGATCTAAGCATGTTAACAATTTCTGCATTTTGGGTGTTATAGTAATTCTGTTTTTGAACTTGAAACTTTTTACCTAATCATAATTAAGACTCACAAAGAATTTAATTACTTCTGTATCACTGGAGATGGGAATATTTGTGTAAAATTAAGGCGTTCATCAATGGTTTTGGTGTTTAGCTCCTCAGCGTTCTACATTGTGTTCTGCTCGCAGGTACTGAATCTGAAACCAAAGCCTTCATGGCAGTGTGCATAGAGACTGCAAAGCGGTACAACTTGGATGACTACAGAACACCAGTGTTCATTTTTGAGAGACTGTGCAGCATCATCTATCCTGTGAGTGACATTTACTGTGATACATTTCAGTAGGAAGTGTCTGAGTGCTCTAATATTCAGAGTAGCTGTTTGTTGTCTTCATCTGTAGAGTTGTTGTTTTTTTTTAACTCATCCTTTATGTTTAGGAGGAGAATGAGGTGACAGAATTCTTTGTGACCCTGGAGAAGGATCCTCAGCAGGAGGACTTCTTGCAGGGCCGCATGCCAGGAAACCCCTACAGTAGCAATGAGCCTGGCATTGGTCCACTGATGAGAGACATCAAGAATAAGATCTGTCAAGACTGTGACCTGGTGGCACTGCTGGAAGACGATAGTGGCATGGAGGTGAATTCTGTTTTTGAACCACAGGGAAGACGACCCTTCACTCCCATTCATACTTAAAATTTATGTACTCTTTGTAGTGCTAGCGTTCATAAAACTGTCCCGATCACTTATCATGATCCCATTCTGTTTTCTTCAGCTTCTGGTGAACAACAAAATCATAAGCTTGGATCTGTCAGTGGCCGAGGTCTACAAGAAGGTCTGGTGTGCTACAAATGAGGTGAGAGTTTTCCGGAGTTTAACAGAGCAGTAGTTACCCCCTGTCATGGGATGGGTTACGTTACTTTGTTTGTTTCCAGGGTGAGCCAATGAGAATCATTTATCGAATGAGAGGTTTGCTGGGAGACGCAACAGAGGAGTTCATAGAGTCACTGGACTCAACCACAGGTCAGATCTCCAGTTAGATTTCAGTATGTTCATAATGTTTAGTCAAACATTCGCTCATGTGCCCTTTTTTTTGGTCCTCAAGGCTGCTGCTCAATGCGAGCTGCTTCTTTGCCGTGCTAGCTAAAAATTATGGAAATGTTCAATACTGCATCACAATTGAAGAAAGAATATTTACCTTGTATTGCAGATGAGGAGGAAGATGATGAGGAAGTCTACAAGATGGCAGGAGTTATGGCACAGTGTGGAGGACTGGAGTGCATGCTGAACCGGCTGTCTGGAATCAAAGACTTTAAACAAGGGAGACATCTGCTGACGGTAAGCTTTTTCTTTTTCCTTTTTCTCCTTTAGGATAAAATGATAATTGTCATTCTGCGACCTTCAAAGCTTCATGAAAGGTGTATTGGAATCACACAACATGACTTTATGCTGTTTCAAACACTCGTTGGACATTTATTTGTCCCTGATCTGCCTCGCTGACAGGTTTTGCTGAAGTTATTCAGTTACTGTGTGAAGGTGAAGATCAACAGGCAGCAGCTTGTCAAGCCAGAGATGAACACACTCAACGTCATGCTGGGAACTCTAAATCTGGTGAGTGTGACTGTGTGGTGAGGAGTGCGTTTCTGTACAATTCAATCAAGTTGTAAGGCCGTCTCATCAACGACATTGAGAACTTCTGAAAAGTCTTCATGTTCCTCTTTATCAGGCTTTGGTGGCGGAACAGGAGAACAAAGATAGCGGTGGAGCTTCAATAGCAGAGCAGGTTCTGAGCATCATGGAGATTATTCTGGACGAAGCCAATGCTGAAATTTCAGAGGACAAGGTATGAACCTGACTGAATTTTTCAGCACCATGATTTCAAAGCCTGGAAAGGTGTAAATTTGAGTGTTTGGAAATGCTTTGTTTTTTGCAGGGTAACCTGTTGCTGACAGGAGACAAAGATCAGCTGGTGATGCTGTTAGACCAGATCAACACTCCGTTTGTGCGTTCCAACCCCAGCGTACTGCAGGGTCTGCTACGCATCATCCCTTACTTGTCCTTTGGTGAACTAGAGAAGATGAGAATCTTGGTGGAACGCTTCAAGCCGTATTGCAGCTTTGACAAGTAGGCCTCACTACGCTTGTAAATGACTACAACTTAAAAGTTTTGTTTTTTAAATGATTGGTATTCTTTGTAGTTTTAAGTTCTGAAAAACTCATTTCAGATGAACCTGTGTCACTTTTTGACAGTTTCATCAGGATATGTTCTGCTAATACCTCCTGTGCCTCAGTAGAGCTGACCCTTGAATTGTTTTTTTTCCAAGGTACGATGAGGAGCACAGCGCTGATGACAAAGTGTTTTTGGATTGCTTCTGTAAAATTGCTGCTGGAATCAAAAACAACAGCAACGGCCATCAGCTGAAAGATCTTATTCTCCAGAAGGGAATCACACAGAGTGCACTGGACTACATGAAGAAACATATCCCAAACGCTAAAAAGTATGTCTTCTGCACACATTGTGTTCCCTTAGCTACTCTTGCAGAACATTATTATATCCCGCTTCAAAACAGTGATGTATTGTAATTGTCAGTGTTCCTGTGTTCGTTCGGTTGTTAGTCCACCAAATATCTTCGCAACCGTTGCAGATACAAAGATGAAACAAAAAGCACATTACTCAGGCGGCAAAGGGGATAAAAATGAGATCATGACCTTGACCTTGAGAAAACTAGGTCAAGGTCAAATTTTAACTTTTGCACACTCAGGAACTGGATATGATAGAAAGGCGAGTGAGAAGGCCAGCGTGAGTAAGACCATAGATCAAAGCAGTAGCTCTGATCTGTGGTCTTACTCACGCTGGCCTTCTCCATATGCACTAGTCTATGCACTACTTGGGTACTACTTTCAGGGTAAGTCGCGGGATGTTGCAGTCTCTGACTGCCTTGGTTCTAGTTAATTGCATTTTCTCAGTTGTTTAAAGTCATTTCTTCTCTTTCTGTATCGGATCAGTTTGGATGCAGATGTCTGGAAGAAGTTCCTCTCCAGACCAGCGCTACCTTTCATTCTCAGATTGCTGCGTGGGTTGGCAACCCAGCATCCCCCCACACAGGTACTGAAAACTTATCAAAGATGTTAACATTTAATGCCCTGCAATAAGGAAGAGCTCGTTCTGGACAATACTCAAGTAATTTCAAGATGAACCATTCAACCGAACTGGGTGTTCTCTTCGTCTTGTCCAGGTGCTCATAGGTACAGATTCAATAACCAACTTGCACAAACTGGAGCAGGTATCCAGTGATGAAGGCATCGGCACACTGGCGGAGAATCTCCTGGAGGCCCTGAGGGAGCACAGTGATGTTAACCTGAAGATCGAAGCGGCCCGCAGAGAGACCAGAGCGGAGAAGAAGCGTATGGCGATGGCCATGAGACAGAAGGCTCTGGGAACGCTGGGCATGACCGTACGCTGCTCTAACGTTTCAGTTTTTTTTCCTCTTTATTATTCACGTTGTTGAAATTTGATTTTTTTTTATTTTTTATTGTGGCTGTCTTTGTCGTTTTTTTATTATTAATATAATCTCTTTGAGTCTCGATTAATTTGTGGTTTGTGTGTTTTCAGACCAATGAGAAGGGTCAGGTGGTGACCAAGACCTCACTGTTGAAGCAAATGGAGGAGCTGATAGAAGAGCCAGGCTTGACCTGTTGTATCTGTAGGGAGGGTTACAAGTTTCAGGTACTCTCCTCATCCAGGACCCTTCACATTTTTTTGTCACACTTAAATATGGATGTTAGCAGTTGTCGTTTTTCATGGGGTTTCTATCTGTTGATCACACGTTTAGTGTGACATACTAGGTAGCACTCTGAAACCCAAGTTTTTTCCTCTGCAGTCGTCTTGTTCTCTGAAGCAAATGTTTTCTGAATTAACTTTTTTTGTCCCTGTTTTTGTAGCCAACCAAAGTCCTGGGTATTTACACTTTTACGAAGCGCGTCCACTTGGAAGACTTTGAAAACAAGCCTCGCAAGCAGCATGGCTACAGCACTGTGTCGCACTTTAACATAGTCCACTATGACTGCCATCTGGCAGCTGTCAGGTAGAGACGAGCATCATCAAGTCATCCCTCATGTTTTTTGAGTAGCTTTTATAAATGCTCTACCGTAGTTTTGCCTCTCATTTATGTAACCTGAGCTTTAATTGTCTTTCCTTGGTGAAGGCTGGCACGAGGGCGGGAGGAGTGGGAGAGTGCTCTACTCCAAAATGCCAACACTAAGTGCAATGGACTGCTTCCTGTGTGGGGGCCACATGTGCCAGAATCAGCCTTTGCTACTTGCTTAGCGAGGTAAAAAACAAAAGATGCATCCGTGTGTGTGTGTGTGTGTGTACATACACACAGCTGAAGGTTCCCTTCATGTTGCAGACAGCAAATTATTTTCAACGGGATTTCTAATTGCTCCACAGACACAATACATATCTGCAGGAGTGCACCGGACAGCGGGAGCCCACCTACCAACTCAACATCCACGACACCAAGCTGCTCTTCCTCCGCTTTGCTACTGAACAATCATTCAGTGTGGACACAGGAGGAGGCGGCCGAGAGAGCAATATCCACCTCATCCCTTACATCATCCACACTGTGCTCTACGTCCTCAACACGTACGTTTTCCTGCTTTTTTTTTAGAAAGTGGGGCTCCTTTTTCAGTTTTTAAATGTATCTGATCCATGGATTATTGATCAGTCTGTAGCGAGTGATGAGATGTGGCTCATGCATTTCTTCCTTTTGTCTCACTCTATCGCTGCAGTACGAGGGCTACGTCACGGGAGGAGAAGAACCTGCAGAGTTTCCAGGAGCAGCCTTGTGACAAATGGGTGGAGAGTTCATATGATGTTGAAGGACCACACTATTTCACCATTTTGGCCATGCACATCATGCCGCCTGAACGATGGAGGAATTCACGTTTATATTTCCTCCGGAGACTTCTTGTGAACGCACACGTACGCAAGGTCTCAGCAGTCTGCACCAACAAGTATGACCCTCGACTACTTTGCTTTTGTTCTTTTGTTTTACAACTAATTTGTCTTAATGCAGAAATTTCATAATTATCAGTCATTGATTGTAATTTATTTTAAAAAAAGCTCCATCTTTCATCCTTTTTTTTTTTTTGACTTATCAGACTCACAGATAAAACACCAAAGGAATATGCAGTTTATCGCTCGCCTCTCCTCTTCTGGGGCCTGGTGGATCTCGTCTACGACATGTTCAGGGTAACTATTCTTTGAAACTACTGAGCTCGTTGATGATGCAAACATTCAGAGGACCCTTTGATTTAGTGGCTGCTGATCAGTGTCGGTTTCATCAAGGCTTTGTTTTCATTTACAATATCAGTCATGTAGACAAGTTGCTGGCAAACAGGCTCTTCCTCATATAATGCTTGAGAAAGTAACAGATGAATAAAACTATAAAATAAAGTATAGGTATAGATTTTAGAAGCACATAATACACTTAATTAATAAAATGATGTGTGATTTAGCAATAACATCTCTGCGTTACTGAGGAATTTGAGGAGATGTTCTCGTTCATTTGTTTTATAAAGCAACATTGCCACTAAAAGGAGACTGTTGGCATCCAAAGGTACAGGAAATGACCTCGCTGTCTTTCCTTTTTTTGGTCACACAGAAAGTTCCCACCAGCAACACAGAGGGGGGCTGGTCCTTCACACTGGCCGAATATGTCCGTCATAACGACATGCCGATCTACGAGGCCTCGGAGCGCGTGCTAAGGGCTTTCCAGGATGAGCTCATGCCCGCTGAGTCCTTGTCAGAGTTCTTCGATGTTGTAGGTTAGTATACCTGCACAAACATGAACTTAAAACACAGATCATTTGGCACTTTCTTTAAGGTTACATTAGATATATACAGTGTATATATATATATTTTATTTATCCCAAACTGTGATATTAAAATTTTACCGAATTTGATAAATGAGAGAAATCCATTTAAACTCATCCACTCTATTTTATAGTTTACGATGGTTTGTCTCATCCTTATCTGGTGTCTGTGTGTGTGTTAATGTTGTGACTCTGTTGTTCTCGGCCAGGTCTCCTCTCTGAAATCCCAGACCCCGACCTCTTTCTCCAGGATCTGTTCAACTCTTTGCCCTGATGGCCGACCTCAACCCACATCCCTAAAACATACAGCTGACCCACAAATAATGCTGGGACAACAACCAACTGAAGAATAAATGATCCTGTTTTTACACACTGAGATACACACAACATAGCATTCTTCTTTCTCACTCCCTCCCCCGTATGTCACCTTCAAAATAACTTTAAGCAGAAACAAATAGTAGTCTAAAGATATCATCCACTGGGCAACATCTGTAATGTTTCATGTAAAACATAATCCTGCTCAAGGGTGGGGGGGGGACTCCCTGAAACAAATTGTTTTGTCTCTGTCATCATGAGACTGCATCATTTGAGTTCATGAGGAATTTCTCATCAAGCTTGAGATGAGATTCAAGAGCATGCTGATCGTTAAATTAGAGGTGTTTTTGCTTATTTTCTGGTTGCACCAACAAACCTGAAGTTTCAATAATATGTTTTGAAGGAATCACAAATTAATATTGTTACAATGATTGTTTTAGGGTGGAGATCTTGGCTTTGAAACCACCCCACCCCCATCTTAAAAATGTCTTGGAATTCAATCCACCTCGTGTTCGGTTTTTATCTTGCTTTCCTTTTTCTGTGTTTGGTTGAAGTTGTTTTATGGTCAGGAGTTTTTAAACCAGCAGCAGGTTTCGGTGTCTGATGGTTTGGAACTAGCCTGTCAGTTTCTCCCAGACATTTGCTGTTTGGTCGTTATGTAGGTTCTAACTGGAATTTGAGTGATGGACAATAAAATTTATTTGAGTTCTGTGTTTGTGTAAGGTTTAATTTATCAACCCTAGAAGTGAAATGGGGAAGAGAATGATTTTTTTTTCCATAAAGCTTTGCCTTTTGTAACAGAAAGAACTTGTAAACGATTCCATCTATTGCAAGTTAAATATCAGACAATAAAACAGGCTGACTTGCATCCTTAACCACTTTTATTATTATACTATTCAGTTTTGGGGGGGTTTTTCCCAGATCAGTGATTTTGTGTCTTGGGCCTCTACACTAATACAATTAGTTTTAGGTGTTTGTTTCCCTAAAATCACTGGCAACACTTTGTGTCAATCCCCAGAACAGATATCTGGAAAGCAAAGTACTGCTGAGCTTCATTCTCAGTGTTTAAACTTTTCATTCTATAAAACGTTAAAATGCCATCCTTGTACTCAAGACCTGACTGCATGGTGTGGAGTCCACCCAGTTTATTGTATTTGCATATTGCTGCTGCTCTACTGTTGCTGAATGTCTGCATTTTGAATTTAGCCGATGATTAATAAAGCAGTAATAATTCCAAATGTCATTCAGGATGGTTTACCTCTTTTCCAGTTGCTTTGTACTTTTAGAAATGTTGCATTACATTCTATACATTTAAAAGAGCGGTTTTTTTTCACATAAATTCTGCCATGTCAATCAAAATAATGACGGCTGAACTTTATTTAGCTGCTTCAGTTCCAAGGACCTGGAAACATACATGAGATGAGTCTCTTACATCTTAAAGATGAGTGCCAATGCCCTGTGAAGCTGCTCAGTCAACCTTTAAGATACAGTACTTAATTTTGAGTGTATATTAATGTTTTTATGCATCAAAATTGTAAATTGTTGGACAACCAGGATAGTTGTTTAAATAAACATCAAACTGAAAGAGTTAAACTAAATTATAGTGGTTGAGAGAGTTTATAGTGACTAACTGGAAAGGGAACAAATTCTAATTCAAAGGGGATGGGCGAAAAACTATAGATTTTTATTCCATCCAACAATAACAAACTTTCCGTAGTTCTGTGTGTTAATGTCAGTTTGAGGTGCATTTTTCACCTCCCTTTAATTCAAACTAGGGACATTAAAGGGTTATTGTGGCTGATGACTTTGTCCTCCTGAGCCGTCAGTAGAGCTGCCTGAAGACCAGAGGGTGGCGCTCTGTTGGGGTTTAACCACCTGTCCATGTATGAATCGCATAAAATCTCTAATATACAATAAAGCTGCGGTTTTCTTCTTCTGAGGAAATAATTTGTTACAACAGTCATGTCAGGAAATCAAACTTTATTTTCATCTTGCATTTTAATACTCATATTGCACTTTGAGTCATTTTACACACAACTGAAAATAACTCAAAAGAAAATGCAAAACAAAGTATGCATTAGCATACACAGTTACCCTTTATGCAAAGGAATATGGCTTTAAAAAACCCAACATGGTTCTCAGTTTATTGGATTAAACATAACACGAGGCATGAAATGAACATTTTTAAGGTCCGTTTTGGCACCAGTCTTCACAGTAAATCGTATAAATAACTGATCTTTATCACAAAACATCTGATGAAGTCTTTTTTTTCCACCTGGAGAATTTCCATTGGCAACTTCTTGACATGATGCTGATGTCCAGTCTCGCCTCACGTCATCTTAGCCTCATTGGCAGCACAGCGGAGTGACATCTTCAGCAGGTGAATGGAACAGCTGCATTGCTGCTCTGGAGGTTTTATTATATCCATTATGGAAAATCAAAGCCTTCTTTACTGTGAAGAAGGAGACTGTCTTGTCCCACACATCAGAGCCGGACACCCCAGTGCTGAGCTGACTTTCCACTGCCGACCGGAGCCTAAGTGCTCTGTCTGTGCTCTTCCTCTCCAGAACCATCATTTTACACATGCTGAGGAAGAAGCGAAACATTAGATAATACATAGGAAGTAAATCCACAATGTTCTAACTTCTGAAAAGGTTACTTTAAGGTGAATTAACCCTTAAAGATATGTCACTAAATCTTCCTTAAAGCCAGGATAGTTACCACCTGGCTATTATCAAAATCTGAGTCAAATGTCTTCATTCCTAATACTTCAAGAGTTTAAGCTCTAAACAAAGACACCAAAACAATCCTGTGACCCCAGACTAACTGAATAAGACAAACATTTGAGAGGAGGTTCCCTCTTTATCCTTACATCGTGTGTTGATCCCTCATGGTGAAGTCAGATGGAATCAGTCCACGTCTGTGACAAGAGGCTGGCAGGTTATGATTTTTTACTCAGATCGCCCTCGTTTAAATACGTATTCCAACTTTCTCATAGATTTTAATGTGATGCTGATTCCCACACGGTTCAACCAATCATCAAGCAGCATTATGACAATGGGATGCGAATGAATTGGTAGAATTCAGGGGGCACAATGGCCTCAATCCAAACAAACAGGTGGGAGGGGCCCTTCACTGGAAGTGATATGTGGTGGGAACATGGAAGATAAGAAAACACAATTTAACAAACAAAAATGAACAAAATCAAAAGTTGAGATTTTAGTCTGAAAATGGGACTAATTGTAAAAGCTTTCATTTAAAGAGCAACCAAATATAAAATAAACAGTCATTATTGTTCTAGTCACATACTCTTCTTTAACTTTCTTTTTCTATCTCAGTCTCTCCACTTCTCATGGCAAGAACCCCCCCCCCCCCGGCTTGATTGGCTGACAATAGTATATGATTCGTCCAGATGGTGTGCCTGGAAGCCCTGTTGACAGAACTGTGTTCCCGTGTGTGTGTGTGTGTGTGTGTGTGTGTGTGTGTGTGTGTGTGTGTGTGTGTGTGTGTGTGTGTGTGTGTGTGTGCTGGGAGGGGGGCTGGCAGATCAGCCTTTGTTCGATGGGGCACACTTCCTTTGTGCAGCCGGCCTCAGTGTCATTAACACTGAAGTGTGGGAAGCCTGGGACCAGAGCGGCTCCCACGTTGCACACGGGCAGGATGGGAGCGTGTGACTGAGACGTGGCCAGCGCCAGGCGGGTCATCCAGCTGTGAGAGAGTGTGTGTGTGTGTGTGTGTGTGGGAGGGAAAGTGAACGCAGCTGTGGTTGTCTATGTGGATATCAGGGAGGCTGCCTGATGTGTGAACATGTGCGGGGAGTGTGGAGACCGTTTAGAGTTGAAGCGTATAGGTTAAAGTGAAAATCTTGAACTTCAGAAGCCACTCATTCCTTTTAAAAACAAATACCTAGTGTTGGTATTAATGTCATCTTTGTCCTTACTTGGAATATAGATGATTTTAGAGAACTTTTTTGGGTTAATCTCCATTCCTTGTCATCTTCTTCTATTGGAGCTTAAAAATAAAAAAGAAGAATCATTTAACAGCATCTTCAGTTCGTTAAAAAAAAAGTGTATTTTATAATAAGCACTCCAAAGTTGCCATTTTCTGATTCAACTGTTGTTTCTGTGTTTTGACAAAATTGAACTCACAGGGTTTCTCTCCCTGTACAAACGCTTGGGGTTAGGGTTAGGAAATGTCTGTTGGCGTAATTAAGTTCATTGATTGATTGAAAACTATTTACTCAGATATGAGAGGTTGACTTTACTGCTACCACTAGAGTTTCGACAAATGATCCGAACTACAACGATGCCTCAAGTTCAGGAAAGCATCTCTTAGAAGAAAAACGTTTTATACTTTATAATTGAATGTTCATTTTATTAGCAAATCATTGTGGTACATGGTCAAGCCTAGAGAGGCTGTTCCACTCTGCTGTGACAACCTGCTGGAGATGGCTGCGTGCTGGTCTTCACTCCTGTTTGGCGCTCTGCAGCCCCCACGTGTGCCTGGTGGTGGAGGCACTTTGTACTCAATTACGTGGCGGCAGAGATGACATGAGACAGCGGTGTGCTTCCCTCTGGGGTCACCACTTTCCCATATCATCACAAGCACAGGGTCAGCCTCCCAGCTACACTCCTCCTCGCCCCCTCACCGCCACCCACCACCCTACCCCAGGCTCTTTCTTTCACAGCCTATTCCTCCACCTGCTCCCCAGAGACACACTCATTGTCCCCACGGCCATAAACACTTCATTGAGCATGTGGCAGCCCTGCGTTCCTCAAAGCCCTTCCCAGCGCTCTCATTGGTCCAGGGACTGTGAGAAAGTCCAGCGTGCCCAAGACCCACACATTCATATGGAGATTTGGGTGTATAAATACAGGCCAGAGGCAGAGGAGACAGCAGCTCAGATTCAACCAGGTCTTCGAACTGAGCAGAAGCGCTCTGACTCAACAGCTATGGCACCCACTGTTTTTGGACAAGCAAGCTACTCTAAGGAGCACCTGACTCCTGCACATAAGGTAAACTGAATTTCTAATATATAACCTAATTGTGTTTGTTGAGCTGAACTTTTATCATTCAAAAAGTTTTCTTATCTAATCGAGTTTTCTCCTTTTTCTTCTTCAGCTGAGAAAGCCAATGGTGGAGAAACTGCGCCGAGACCGCATCAACACCAGCATCGAGCAGCTGAAGTCCCTGCTGGGTCCCGAGTTTCTCAGGCAGCAGCCCGACTCCAAGCAGGAGAAGGCTGACATCCTGGAGATGGCTGTGTCCTACCTGAGAGGCTGGCAGCAGCAGAAGCAGCAGCAGCAGTCCAGCCTGAGTTCGGTCTTACTGAAGGCTGGGGATGGTTACTCCCGCTGCGTGCAGGAGGCCGTCAGCTTCCTGTCCCACTGCGAGGTCCAGACTCGCTCCCACAAAAAACTGCTCAGCCACTTCCAGAGTCTGCAGTCAACCAGCTGCAGCAGCCAGTCGCCTTCCATCCTCTCTCCTCCGGGCTCCCCGCTCCGTCAAGTCAGCTCCAACAAGGGTGTGAACCAGGCCGGCGCAGCTCTGTGGAGGCCCTGGTAGAACGGAGGCGATGCCAAGAAGAGAAAGAGCACTATGTCTGTGATGGTCACGGACAGGAAGTTGAAGACTCGATGAGAGTCTTTTCCTTTTGCTTTGGCAGGAGATTTAATATTGTTGAGTTTTGTACTCATGACTCAGGCACTGTGTGCCAGTATTTCTTTGGAAGAAATGAAATCATTCAGGTTTTACTGAATATATGCATCATATATGTTCACTGTGTGATTGTATGAATTGTTCCCGTGAGGAAAAACAAGTCTTGAACTTTGTTTGTTTCGCAAACATTTAATTTTGTTGTTACACCCAGATTGGGTTGAATCTATTTCGCTGTGTGAATCACTGTTTCTCAACTATTTCTGATACTGAGTGTCACCACTGTTTCATCAGCTTGATGTTGATGAATTGATAACATTCCATAAAAATATCCTATGGATCTAATTTTGCTGTAAATCGTATTCTGATTACTCACTTACGACTATATGTGACCTTTATTTGGTCTATGTTTGAGGGATTGTAACTTGTGATGTTCATTACAGATGATTTTTCATCTTTGAAGGAATGCCTTTTGAAAAGGCCTCTATGTTGATTCTCAACGTGTTGAATTGCTTCCTTGAGAAGTTTGCCTATGTGAAAAAAATAAATGGAAAACTTCATGTGAAGTTTGTAAAATAGAAACCGGAGTTGTGTCTGATTTGATTTAAAAAACTGAAGTTCTGTGGAGTAGAGTGGAGTAGAGTAGGACTTTATTCATCCCTTCAGGAGGTTCCATCAGGGAAATTAATTTCCTGTGTCAGAGGATTAACTGATACAACAAAACATGAAAGTATACAGTAGTTTGATTTCAATGTATACATTTACGATTACATGAACATTTACTTCCCATGTAAAGAGGAGCAGGAATGTTCTCTAATTGTTTTTTGGTTGACGTTTTAATAATGGCTCTGTAACACATTTAGATAAATCAAATTGAGTACAACATTCAGTCATACAGGAGCTTCACTTCAATCAAAGTTCAATTCCTTTTTCAGTTTGTTCAGTTCATTCTATTACTAAATTAAATTAAATTCAAGAATTAATGAATTCCAAAGTAATATAAAAGGCAGGTGCATATAACTTCCATAAAGAGTAGCACTGACTGATTTCATAGGAATAAGTAGTATATATTTATTACCATTGCATTTATACATAATTTGCCTCAGCACTTTGAGGAGAAGAGAATGGTTTTGAATCTGGTCTTGTAGCTAAGATGATTTACATGTTTGGGCCTAAAACATTAATGGATTTCGTGAGAATCTTTGAGGCTTAACAGTTTTAAATGTGAAGGCCTCATGGTAGTTATTATAGTTATATATACAGTATGTGTGTATATATGTATATACTGTATACACACACACACACACACACACACACACACACACACACACACACACATATATATATAGTATATAATCAGGGGGTGCCTGTATTGATATTGAACTATCAATCACTTTTAGTCTTAATGACTTGATTTTTCTTGATCAGTCAGTTAAAGTCAGGTTTCAAAATTAAACTGTTCCGGTCCATGTTTGACTCAAATTGTTTTCTGTCTTGTTGATGTTGGATGGGTTTTGTTTTGGGGGTTTTTTTTTGTTTTTTTGCTATATCATGCTTTGTTTTGTGCTATTTCCCACACATTCTGCTTATTTCTGACCTTGTTTGTCTACAGACAACTGAAACACTGGGGTACGGAGACACCCCCGATCCTCACATGGCCCACTTCTGTTGTGGTGGTCATGGCATGCTGTCTAGTGCTTGAATTATGTCTCAAGTACCACAAAAGTCTTTCACAGCTATTTATGTGTGCAGAAGTTGTGGAGAATGTGGCATGCCTTTCTCAGGGTCTAGTTGGACTTTCTCAGGGTTTAGTTGGCCGGGCCAGATGGTCCGGCTGAAGCCGCCTCCCCTCCCCCTTCAACAAGAGATCAAACACCGTAGCTAATGTGATGTGTAACAAGACACACTTCTATTGTTCTCGTCTCAGGGCAAATGAATAGGCTCAGAGTGTGGGAAACAGGAGATACCACACTCACAGAGAGATGGCTGACGGGAAGCTGCCCTGTGCCGCCACAGGCCTGAGAGATGGCTGAGACTTTATGGCAGGAATTCAGAGCTCTCAGGCTGCTGGTGGGAGGGGAACTCGTCTTCACACACACTTGTAGACAAAGACCCCAAGCAGACATGTAGTGCACACTAACTTTTCAGAGGAGGCACAACTTCACACAAACTTGTTGACAGTGTAATCAATAGAGAGGACAGATCATTAAATCAAACATGGATGTGACTTGGCAGCGTGGCAGTTACTGTATGTTTAAACGCTGCAGGTTAACTGGCATGAATGAACAAAGAATTCCTAAGATGTGACTATTGATAGAAATATATATATACTAGCGGGAACCCGTGGAAATTCCACCATAAAACAATAATGTCATCTTCGTTTTGTTTTGGGTTTTTTCTTCGCCGGCACAAGAAAACAAACCGCTGCGTCTGATGAAGCCGTAACGGCTCCGTGAGTGTGGGACAGACGAACACGAAGACGAAGGCCGCTTCGGCGTTACGGTCCGGCCATCTGGGTAGACGCTGGCTTCATGAGTTCAGTCCTGGTGAATAAAGCATCGGGGGTTCCCCACACAACAGCGTTAGGTCCGTCACAATTAAACAATATAAACCGCTATGTTTGACGAAGCCAAAATGGCTCCGCAAGTGAGACATGGACAAATGTGAAGACAGGAGCTAACTCAGCTAGTGGCTTGAACTTCCGGGTAGACGCCGGAAGACAGCGTGAGGTTTTCAAGTGAGCTTATTCAAATATATAGGTGGGAGAAATATACAGTATATATATATATATATATATATATATATATATATATATATATATATATATATATATATATATATATATATATATATATACATACACACACACACTGTATATCTCACCCCACCTAAACTAATGAGACAACACAGACTAAAGGCAGACAAGACTTTACTGTGCCAGAAAGGGAAGCTAGTTGACTTGATTTTTCCCAGATGGACCAGGACACAGACTTTCTGTTGGTCCTCAACAAAAGATCAATTAACATTCCCAGCGGAGCACTGAGGAACGGTGCGGCTTTTGTGGCTCATTCACCCTGATGTTAGGCACTGGTGGGAAATTGGACCGGCACGACTACTCACACTGCACCCACATGACCAGCTTCACATCTGGGGCCAACCAATGATGGAGGCCCCTTGAGGGCCACCGCTCGGCCACTTGAAGCACCATTAACATGATGCTAATGTGACACTTTTCATTCACAACTTGTTTTACCCCTCGCTGGAATAAGAGAGCTTGGAGATTGCATGCAGTACACACACCTAACAAACATCTACTCATCTGCGATCTGTTTCAACACAGACCATTGCTTACATAAAGAAACAATATGTGGTAGTGACAGAAATAATACTAAATATTTCTTTCTAAATTAAACTGTAAACTATTTTGATTATTTGGATATTAAATTATTTTTGATTGATTCATAATGTTACAGGTGCCTGTCGATAATCTTTATCCAGCTCTGACAACTTGGGAGTACTCCTTATCTTTTTAACCTCATTACAGGACAGAGGAACAAACAAAGTGAGGATCTATATGACTTGATGCTTTATTTAATTCAGGAAATCTTGTGAATTTAACTTTGTCAGTTCCCTTGGTTACATTTCTAATGTAGAATAATATAGTGAGCTGGTTTTGTCTCAGATTTTTTTTTTAATTCCATTTTTTTCCCCATCTAAAATGTATACTATAACTCATGAAATTAATTTTTTTTTTTTTTTTTTGGAGAGGGGGGGGGTCCTGATTGTTTCCTGCTTATTAGAAATGAAATGTTTTCTTTCTTGGGGGTTCTCTATTAAAATACGCGTCAACTGCCCACATTTTACTCTATTTTTATCTCTGTGCAAAGCCGCAGGTCTTCCGGTGAGCGAATGAAATGTAAAAATCTGCATGTGTAGCGTTCGGCGCACGCGACACTCCTCACCGCACGCGCTCCTAATGCCTTCTCGAGCGCGTGCGCCTGTGGTTTCCATGACACCAAAGACGCGCCAAAGACGACCTGTGATAAGCGTGTCGGTCCGCGGGTCTCTGACGTCCTTCTTCACGCGTCAGTGAGGTTTGAGAGGAAGAGGAGAGAAGAAGGCGCGCAAACGCAACAGGTGCAAAATTATATCAAATATTCAGACGTCTCTTGTTCCTGCCTTTCACTTCAGGCGCATTCTTATATTTTTGAATCTCTTTCCTGACCGTTCTAAATTTGTGATTTAAAAAAAACAAAAAAACATGACAATATATTTTCACATATCCCAGCCCTTCTATCTGCTACCATAAGTGTTTGTGGGAAAACAAGCTTTTTCTGAAGAAAAATTGGCAGTTTGGGGTTTTTGTCGCTTTATTGTTGTAGTGCTCCGAGTTATACCCCTCCCTTTTTTTTTTCTTTTTTTTTTAAAGATGCACAATTTTGTGTGAATCACTCTCCTTTATTTTTATCTCTCCGAAATTCTACTGTGACCTTCTGGGCATTATAAATACTCCGATAATGTGTTAATTACCTGTTGCTTATCTTGGGAAACACGCCTCACACAGATAAATGCTCTGTGGGTTATTGACATGTCTCCATTGTTGTGCTGGGAGTCCCACTGGTCAGAGTGTGGGAACCCCAGCCCTGCCTGAGCCACATGGCTTTGTTATGCTAATGTGTCAGTATAAAGTGAGGAGCAGCACCTCAAGAGACATCAGATCCACACTGCCCTCCAGAAGAAGCTACTCATTTTATCTTAGACATGGCACCTTGCTCCAACTACTCTGTTCAGCACATCCGAGTCTCAGAGAGAGACAGTATCAGAGTAAGTAAAAGAGCTATCAGTTTCTGCATCAAATATTTTTCACTTCATTGTTTAATTTGAGGCATTAGCTCATTTACCTGCCTTCTCCTTTACAGCTGAGGAAACCTGTCGTGGAGAAAATGCGCAGAGATCGCATCAACAGCTGCATCGAACAGCTCAAGATCATTCTGGAGAAGGAGTTCCACAAGCAGGAGCCCAACTCCAAGCTGGAGAAAGCTGATATCCTGGAGATGACCGTGAGCTTCCTGAGACAGCAGCTGCAGCCAGGCCTCGGCCACAATGATTTCAACCAAGACTACCCTCCCTGCTGGAGGGACTCTGTGCACTTCCTGTCTGCAGCATCCAAAGCTGAGGTGTCTGTGGCTCCGCTGCAGGGCATCCAGCTGCAGGAGCAGCAGCTCCATCAGGCCCAGAGAGCCAGCAACTCCTCCCCAGCCTGCTCCACCCTCAAGGCCACCGCCCTGCAGGACAGCAGCAGCGGAGGCACTGTGTGGAGGCCCTGGTAGAGACACACAGACACAGAGACCTGAGGGGAGCTGCTCTCACCTCACCATGTAGGAAACATCTTTCCAGCCTGCTCTTTCATTGTGGGTTTCCTTATTGTCTCATCACATTGATGGACAAGTTGTAAAAGCAAAGCGTCTGACTTATTTGAAGATTGTCCTGTTTTGATTTTGATTCAGATCTGTTTACTTTTCCATCGTGTTTGAAACTGGTTGATTTTGAGTGATGATATTTTTGTCAAATCTTGTGAAATGTTTACTCCAGTGGAGTTAATCTTTGGATCGCTTGATGTTACAGTATATCAGCTATACTGTGTTGTACTGACAGCTGCCGTTGAGAATATTTCTCTTGTGTTTTATCTATGCCAAATTTTACGTAGAATGATGATGATGATGATGATGATGATGATGATGATGATGATGATGATGTGTGAATGTATGATGTCGCTGTTTTGCCATCACGATTGGGCTATTAAAGGTCATTTCTAACTTTTGTATATGACAATTAACAATAAAGAGATACAATCATTGAAAAGTTGTGTTATTCATTTTTGTATTCCAAAAAAATTTTCATTTAACCAAAAGAATTTTAAAAATGTCTCTTTCTAGTGACTACTTCCGCTTTTAGATAAATGAAAGGTTCATGTCAGTGTCTTAAATCTCTGTTTAAACCTTTATGAAGTGGCAATGATTTGACTATACATGTTTTTGAGCACAACTTATTAATATTTCCACAACATAACAAAATACAAGTCATGGCAACTCATGCACCCAAGGGAAAAATTATCAAAATTAGCAGGCCAGAATAGGATGTAGTGACAGGCTGGTACGTCCCCTGAAGGTGTGCCATGATTTTTTTTACTGGATCAGTATCTGGGCCTCAAAAGAACAACATGAGCTTCCTGTCAGCAAAGGTCCTTAAATTAAATTGTGTCTTGTCTTTGCTGTTCGTGATATGAGCTTCACTGAGAATGAGACTGGGAGAAATACTAAAAGTTAAGTGTTGTACTGGCACTTCAATTACTTACACAGAACACACACTCCATTAGAAATGACAGCCTTTAATTGACTTATAAACTCATTCATGAAAACAGTACAAATAGTACAAATTATACACATTTAGATAGTATGAGTTGTTTGGTCTTGGGTGATCAGGCCTCACAGTCACTTGGAATTCACCTTGTCTATAGACACACCATAACTAGAGGCACAACACTTACATTCAACATTAAAAAAATATTTAGAGAGAGTAAAATATTTGCAATCCTGTTCCCAATGCATGGTATTTTACTTGGGTCATGCACAGCATGTACAACAACATACATAATAAGCTGATTCCTTTGCATAAGCAAAATACACACTCCTTTACTAAAGGCAAGTACTGTAATTAAAAGAGGACACATTTGGTTAACCACTTTATAATTTCCAGCACAGATGTTTAACATCAGAATACTTTAACATCACACAATAAATATATTTTAGTCACACAGATGAACAAACCGCCAATGCTAACCTCACTGGGTGGCAGAAACATATTTGAATGATGCTCAGGGTAAAATTAATTAAACCCTTTCACTTATCTCAGCATCAATATGATGAAACAATAAACAGAGCATGAAAGAGCAGACTGGAAGGATGTTTCCCACATGGTGAGGAGAGAGCAGCTCCTCTCAGGTCTCAGTGTCTGTGTTTCTCTACCAGGGCCTCCACACAGTGCCTCCGCTGCTGCTGTCCTGCAGGGCGGTGGCCTTGAGGGTGGAGCAGACTGGGGAGTTGCTGGCTCTCTGGGCCTGATGGAGCTGCTGCTGCTGCAGCTGGATGCCCTGCAGAGGAGCCTCAAACACGTCAGCTTTGGATGCTGCAGACAGGAAGTGCACAGAGTCCCTCCAGCGGGGAGGGTAGTCTTGGTTGAAATCATTGTGGCCGAGGCCTGGCTGCAGCTGCTGTCTCAGGAAGCTCACGGTCATCTCCAGGATATCAGCTTTCTCCAGCTTGGAGTTGGGCTCCTGCTTGTGGAACTCCTTCTCCAGAATGATCCTGAGCTGTTCGATGCAGCTGTTGATGCGATCTCTGCGCATTTTCTCCACGACAGGTTTCCTCAGCTGTAAAGGAGAAGGCAGGTAAATGAGCCTGAAATCATGCCTGAAACATAGCAGTGACTGTGAAGACTAATGATCTCCTTCAGTACTCACTCTGATACCTCCCTTTGAGCTCCGCTGTAGAACAGAGGAGTTGGTGCAGCGGGGAGCCATGTAAATCCAGTTTCCTCTGGATAACACTGATCTCTTTGGAGGAGCAGCTCTTCTTTTTATAGAGAGTGATTAGCATAACAGAGCAGTCTGTCACAATGGAATGCACATCAATAACTCAGAGGTGAAGCAATCACAGGCTGACTAGTGGAGATAAAACGATTCCCATGATGTGTATCAGACAGAATGATATGTTGTCAGTCTTCAATCAGGGGCTGCTGCTTATCTCACAATCCAGTTACACCAGGGAACTGATCCTGGATCCCCTCCAGGGATTGATTAGTCAGGATTTAATGAATTGGGAGCATTCAAGGGAAAGGTATTGACAGTTATCATGTAATGATGTAAGTGTGTAGTTTCTAGTGAAGAAATGAGACAGATTCATTTAAAAATGTTTCAGGATCTTACACATCTTCTAATATTAGAATAAAATTTGACAGAAACGTAATTTTGAGAACTTTTTTTGACAAGTATAATGTTACCTATTAGTATAATACAAAAACAAACTTGGAGAAAGAAATCTCTGATGGCTTGTACACTGATTTGTTGAATACGGAGGAATAAATAATAATAAAATGAGACTGCTAGAGACTGCTGACTTCCTCTAGGTAGCAGTAGGTAACTGGGCCAACATGATTCTGTATTAATTTTAATTTATAGTTTGCGTTGTGGAAGATAAAATTGAAATTAAATTTCCAAATTGCAGGCCCAGCAAGCAAAATTTAATAAGAGTATAAAATCATGATTTAGGGTTCTGACATCCAGATGAAAATTGCATTAAAGAATATGGATTAATGGTGAATATTACATTTTGGAAATACAGAGGATCAAATAACTTATCAAACAAAACCCTGAAATCTCCTCCCAGCACCTTGCTCTGGTCTTTAGTGCACTAACAATAAGGCTCCTGCTTGTTCACCCATGGCACACTTCTATTGTTGACTGAGGGTATTAAGCCGTGAGTGGATGGAGAGACTGTGGGAAAACTACGCTTGGACTCTACTCACACATCTACTGGTCAATAGCTCTGACCTCCCAGCCACAAAAGGCCTTTTCATTAGAAGCACTGTGTGTGTGTGTGTGTGTGTGTGTGTGTGTGTGTGTGTGTGTGTATGTGTGTGTGTGTGCGTGCGTGCGTGCGTGCATGAATGCGTGTGTGTCACTTGCAGACACAGAGGATAGGCCATTTGGGCATATATTTGATAGGCAAAGACATGTTGCATCTTTCTAAATTACCAACAAACTTTGGGACGTTTTATCTCTTTACTTGTTTTGTTGACTCAAAGCTAACCTTTAAAAATAATACAGTATTTTCTACACTATAAGGCGCACCTAAAAGTTTATTTTCTCATAAACCCGTAGTGCGCCTTATAATCCGATGCGCCTTATATATTAAATACATTATAAAATAAACAATTCATTAAATGTGCGCCTTATAATCCAGTGCGTCTTATAGTGCAGAAATATTGCAAACATTACCTCAGGTTGGGTTACTTATCAAGTATAGAAAACACCAATGGGGTCATACTTCAAAACTTTGGCTTTCTCACCATCGTAATCTCTACATTCCGGAAACAATTATCTCTAGCTAACGTAACGGCTAATTCTACATCACAGGGTGTGAATCTTATCTTAACCAAGGTACTTGTGTAAAGATGACATCACAATGTCATCAATGACAGAGACTGCTGAAAATAGAGTCATGTCATTAATATCACATGCTTAGCAATTGACTGCAAAGTAATGCTTCATTTTTTCTCCTCAATCCAGATGAATTTTCCAATTAGTTAATTTTTATACAGTAGTATGAATTAAAGAATTAAAATCAGGCAAAACAATGTTTTAAATTTTTTAAATATTTTTTTATTTTATTTTATATAGTATATTGATCCCAGAAAGGAAATTAGTGCATTTTACTAGATTATTATCTACTGTATATTAGAATTGCACCACCAAAACAACGATATACAGTATTTGTATTATTTTATGACATATAATCTTAAACACAAAAACGTAACCAGAGCAAAGAAAAACAAGATTAATAAATAAATGACAGGATATAAATTTCACATGGTTGAGAAATCCCTGACAAAAGCAAAATAAAATGCAACTCTGGTCTTTTTAAAATATTGGTGATGCCAGCTTCTTCCATCCAACTCATTCCTGGGGAAAGTTAAGTCAGCAAGTACCTCACTTGGTCCTCTATAAAACCCGCTGTGTTTGAATTCTGTCAGTCAGACCTGAAGGCCAATTAGCAGGGTCAGCAGACAGAGGCTCATCCTCAGGCAAAAGATTTGGTGGGATTTCTAAGTGAGGAATTTCTAATAAAGAGAAAATAGTATTATCAGTAGTATTTATGTATTCACACCATTTGTAATAAAAAAAAAAGTCAAAAAAAGTATGCATAAACATACACATGTACCACACACACACACACACACACACACCTCCTGCAACAAACTAGAGGAGGTAGATGGCTCCTCATCAGACTCCGGGACCGTGTCTGTGGCTGCTGTGCCTCATTTACAATTAGGATGCAATAAGAAAGTTACATCACACTGACACCGTACATGTATCAATTACCCAAATAAAAAAACATTAACAACATTCTATCAACTAAACATACACACACTCATACACACACACACACACACACACACACACACACACACACACACACACACACACACACACACACACACACACACACACACACACACACACACACACATACACACACACACACACACACACACATACTGTAGCTATAAAGTTCTCCTCCCTAGCAACTCCCTACCAACTCCTTGAATCTGAAAAATGTTCCTGTATCGACTGTAATGTCTAGAAAAACATCCAAGAGTCTTGAAATGTCCTGAAGAATGTCTAGCAGTGTGTGGTAATGTCCCAGCTGAGAACTAGACACTGAAATTTTCAGCTGTTGCTGAAGTCGGCTAGACTTTGGCTAACTAGTAAGCTCTGCTTTGGTTGTGTATGTAAATATATTTACATCATATTTACAGAATAGATAGGACAATAAAAAATGTGTACACAGGTAAGTACAGTGTTTAATGTCCTAGCTTCCATTTTCCATTCCACCTTCTCACTGCGAAATAGGATTGGCAGTCGGGGGTGATGCAGGGATGGCGCCCAACAGTCAATCGTTCAATGTAGTTCACAAGAAGACAAAGACGTCCACGTTTCCTCTTACCTCTTCAGTACCAGCCCTGTCGAGACGTCCATACTCATCTGTTGTTTCTTACACTGATTTACAAACAGTGTTTTTCTCAACAAATCCTCTGCGGTGTTTACAGGTCGATCTCAGTTCGATCGTCACATTCAGCTGACTAAGAAAGTAGCTCCATGATTACTGTAGAAAAATTAAGAATTATATAGTGGAAAATAAGAGTGAAAAACAAAAGAAAAACAAGAACCAAAGCAGGCAGAGACTGCAACATCTCGCGACACCCCTGAATTCCAAATTTTACCCTGACCTACTTGTACAGGTCAAAGATCAAAGCTAGTGCTCTCACATACTGTCATTGATCAAAGCAGTATCTGCTGCAGATCTATAGTCTTATTCATACTGGCCTTCTCCCTTGTCTTTCTGAATCTACAAAAGTTAAAATTTGACCTTCACCTAGTTTTCTCAAGGTCAAGGTCATCATCTCATTGTCATCCCCTTTGGCACCCGAGTATTGTGTTTTCTTTCTATCTGCAACGGTTGTAGATATTTGGCGGACTAACAGAACCATCACCTTATCATGGTAGAGTGGTTTGTATGCCCTAAGGATCCTGGGAGCTATGTTGTCGGGAGTCTTGTACTCCTGGTAGGGTCACCCAAGGCAAACAGGTCTCAGGTGAAGGGTCAGACAAAGAATGGTTCAGAAGATCCCATGACAAATCGGAAAGGGAAAAATGTGACCCTGCCCGGAGGAAGCCCGGGGCCCACGTCTGGAGCCAGGCCTGGATGGAGGGCCCGTCAGCGAGCGCCTGGTGGCCGGGTCTGCCATGGGGCAGGGCTGGGCTCAGCCTGAAAAGGCAACGTGGACTCTTCCCACCCCTGTGGACCCACCACCCGCAGGGCTGACCGATGGGGTCGGGTGCGCTGCCATATGGGTGGCAGTGATGACAGGGGTCAAGACGGACCAGACCCAGGCGGCAGAAGCTGGCTTTGGGGATGTGGAATGTCACCTCAATGGCGGGGAAGGAGCCGGAGCTTGTGTTGGAGGTGGATCGTTACCAGTTGGATCTGGTGGGGCTTACCTCCACGCATAGCCTTGGTTCTGGATCCAAACTCTTGGATAGGGGTTGGACCTTGTTTTACTCCGGAGTTGCGTCAGGCGTGAGGCGCAGGGCGGGTGTGGGGATACTCAGAAGTGCCCGGCTGAGCGCCACTGTGTCGGAGTTTACCCCAGTGGATGAGAGGGTCGCTTCCCTGTGCCTTAAGGCTGTGGGGGTGAGGGGGGACTCTGACTGTTATTTGTGCATACGCACCAAATATCACTTCACAGTATTCGGCCTTCTTGGGGTCCCTAAATGGGGTCCTTGAAGGGATCCCTGTAGGGGACTCCATTGTTCTCCTGGGGGACTTCATTGCACACGTCGACAATGATGGAGACACTTGGAGGGGTGTGATTGGGAGGAATGGCCTCCCTGATCTAAACCCAAGCGGTGTTATGTTGTTGGACTTCTGTGCTAGTCACGGATTGTTCATAACTAACACCATGTTCGAACACAAGGATGCTCACAAGTGTACCTGGTACCAGAGCACCCTGGGTCGGAGGTCAATGATTGATCTTGTGATCGTATCATCTGACCTTCGACTGTGTGTTTTGGACATTCGGGTGAAGAGAGGGGCAGAGCTGTCGACTGATCACCACCTGGTGGTGAGTTGGGTCCATTGGCAGAGGAAACCTTTGGATAGACCTGGTAAGCCCAAACAAGTAGTGCGGGTGAACTGGGAACGTCTGGAGGAGGACTCGGTCCTCGAGGCCTTCAACTCACACCTCCAAAGGAGTTTTTCGTGCATCCCTGTGGAGGCTGGGGGCATTGAACCTAAATGGTCGATGTTCAAAGCTTCCATTGCTGAAGCTGCAGCTGAGAGCTGTGGTCTCAAGGTCTTGGGTGCCTCAAGGGGTGGTAACCCTCGAACACCGTGGTGGACCCCGGTGGTCAGGGAAGCCGTCCGACTGAAGAAGAAGGCCTTCAGGGGCACGTTGTCCCTGGGGACTCCTGAAGCAGTTGCAGGGTACCGACAGGCCAAAAGGACTGCAGCCTCGGCTGTGATGGAGGCAAAACAGAGGGTGTGGGAGGAGTTCGGAGAGGCTATGGAGAAGGACACGGCACCAAAGTTGTTCTGGAGGACTGTCTGACACCTTATGAGGGGGAAATGGGGGACTGGGTGTTGAGGGGCTGTCATGGATGACACGTCTCTTTAACATTGTGTGGAAGTCTGGGACAGTGCCGAAAGAGTGGAAGACTGGGGTGGTGGTTCCTCTTTTTAAAAAGGGGGACCAGAGGGTGTGTGCCAACTACAGGGGCATCACACTCCTCAGCCTCCCTGGGAAAGTTTACTCCAAGGTGCTGGAAAGGAGGGTCTGGCCAATTGTCAAGTCTCAGATTGAGGAGGAACAATGTGGGTTCCGTCCTGGTCGTGGAACAACGGACCAGCTTTTTACTCTCGCAGGGATCCTAGAGGGGGCTTGGGAGTATGCCCATCCAGTCTACATGTGTTTTGTAGACTTGGAGAAGGCGTACGATCGACTCCCCAGGGATATACTGTGGGAAGTACTGCGGGAGTATGGGGTGGGGGGCCTCTCCTCAGGGCCATCCAATCCCTGTACGCCCAAAGTGAGAGCTGCGTTCGGGTTCTCGACAGTAATTCGGACTTGTTCCGAGCAGCTGTTGGCCTTTGCCAGGGCTGCGCTTTATCACCAATTCTGTTTGTGATTTTCATGGACAGGATATCGAGGCGTATTCGTGGTGAGGAGGCTTTACAGTTTGGTGGCCTGAGGATTGCATTGCTGCTTTTTGCAGATGATGTAGTCCTGTTTGCGTCATCGGCCTGTGACCTGCAGCGCTCACTGGTCCGGTTTGCAGCCAAGTGTGAAGCGGCGGGGATGAGGATCAACATTTCCAAATCTGAGGCCATGGTCCTCAGCAGGAAACCGGTGGACTGCCTTCTCCGAGTGGGGAATGAGGTCCTTCCACAAGTGAAGGAGTTGAAGTATCTTGGGGTCCTGCTCACGAGTGAGGGAAGAATGGACGGAGAATTGGGGCAGCAGGAGCGGTATTGCAGTTGCTTTACCGCACTGTTGTCACAAAGAGGGAGCTAAGGCGAGAGGCGAATCTCTCCATCTACCATTTAATCTTCGTCCCTACCCTCACCTATGGTCATGAGCGATGGGTCATGACCGAAAGAACGAGATCGCGGATACAAGTGGCTGAAATGGGCTTTCTCAGGCGGATAGCTGGTGTCTCCCTTCGAGATAGGGTGAGAAACACTGCTGTTCGCGAGAGGCTCAGAGTAGAGCCGCTGCTCCTTCGCATGGAAAGGAGTCATTTGAGGTGGTTTGGACATCTGGTGTGGATGCCTCCGGGATGCCTCCCTAGGGAGGTGTTTCTGGCACGTCCAGCTGGGAGGAGACCTCGGGGCAGACCCAGGACCAGGTGGAGGGATTATATCTCAACACTGGCCTGGGAACGCCTTGGGATCCCCCAGTCAGAGCTGGTGGATATGGCCGGGGAAAGGGAAGTTTGGGGCTCCCTGTTGAAGCTGCTGCCCCCGCCACCCGACTACGGATAAGCGGTGGAAGATGGAGGGATGGATGGACTAACAGATGGAGGGACGGATGAACGAACACACAAATGGTAACAATTACAATACATCACCGCTTTGAAGCGGGATGTAATAATAAAAATAGTAACAAAGTTACTAAAAGTTTAAATACAATAGAGTGTTTAAAGTGCTCTGGCACATGGAGCATGTGCACCACATCAACGGAGGTGTATAGCAGGCATTGACAGAGGGAGCAGCCCAGACAAGCAGAGCATAATGGCAGCGGATATTGAAAACAATTGATCAGTTTGGGGTAATATATTTCAAAAATAGTGTAGTTGGACATGTGGCTGCAGTGTGACATTAATTAAAAAGAGTATAAAATGGGACCTTTAACTTAGCATACAACATATGGCAATAAAAAACAGGCCACAGTCAGGATATGTGTGAATTTGCACTTGTGATGAAAACACAAACTAAATGTAGCCACAAGAGGACACAAGCCAGTGTCTTATTGTGCAGGTCCCAAGCCCGGATAAATACAGAGGGTTGCGTCAGGAAAGGCATCCTACGTAAAACTTCTGCCAAATCAAAGATGCGAATCAAACCCATGACTTCCATACCGGATCAGTCGAGGCCCAGGTTAACAACGACCGCCATCGGCGCTGTTGACCCACAGGGCGCCGGTGGAAATTGGACAACTGTTGGTCAAAGAAGGAGAGGAGGAAAGTGTGTTCGCACGAAGAGAGAGAAGAGGAGCGCCGAGAGTATAGGACTGAGAGTAGGGACGTTAAATGTTGGATTTATGACAGGAAAAGGTAGAGAGTTGGTTGACATGATGCAGAGGAGGAAGATAGACATACTGTGTGTCCAGGAGACCAGGTGGAAAGGTAGCAAGGCTAGTAGCTTAGGAGCAGGGTTCGAGTTGTTCTATCATGGTGTAGATGGGACGAGAAATGGAGTAGGAGTTATCTTGAAGGAGAAATTTGTCAGGAATGTCCTGGAGGTAAAAAGAGTGTCGGATAGAGTGATGAGTCTGAAGCTACAAATCAAAGGTGTGATGTTCAATGTTGTTATTGGGTATGCTCCACAGGTAGGATGTGAGCTGGAGGAGAAAGAGAAATTCTGGTTGGACTTTGATGAAGTGATGCAGAGCATACCTAGAAGTGAGAGAGTTGTCATTGGAGCAGACCTCAATGGACATGTTGGTGCAGGAAACAGAGGTGATGAGGAGGTGATGGGCAGGTTTGGTATCCAGGAGAAGAACGCAGAGGGACAGATGGTAGTTGACTTTGCAAAAAGGATGGAATTGGCTATAGTGAATACTTTCTTCCAGAAGAGGCAGGAACATAGGGTGACCTATAAGAGTGGTGGTAAGAGCACACAGGTAAGACTACATCTTGTTTAGACGGTGTAACCTGAAGGACATCAGTGACTGTAAAGTAGTGGTAGGCGAGAGTGTAGTCAAACAGCATAGGATGGTGGTGTGCAGGATGACTCTGGTGGTGAGGAAGATGAAGAGGGCAAAGGCAGAGCAGAAGACAAAATGGTGGAAGCTGAAAAGGGAAGAGTGTTGCATGACTTTTAGGAAGGAGTTAAGACAGGCTCTGGGTGGTCAGGAGGTGCTTCCAGATGACTGGAAAACTACAGCTAATGTGATCAGGGAGACAGGTAGGAGAGTACTTGGTGTGTCATCTGGAAGGAAAGTAGATAAGGAGTCTTGGTGGTGGAATGAGGAGGTACAGGAGTGTATACAGAGAAAGAGGTTAGCTAAGAAGAAGTGGGACACTGAGAGGACTGAGGAGAGTAGACAGGAGTACAGGGAGATGCAGCGTAAGGTGAAGGTAGAGGTAGCAAATGCCAAACAAGAAGCTTATGATGACTTGTATGCTAGGTTGGACAGTAAGGAGGGAGAGACTGATCTATACAGGTTGGCAAGACAGAGAGACAGAGATGGGAAGGACGTGCAGCAGGTTAGGGTGATTAAGGATAGGGATGGAAGTCTATTGACAGGCACTAGTAGTGTGATGGGAAGATGGAAAGAGTACTTTGAAGAGTTGATGAACGTGGAAAATGAGAGAGAACAAAGACTAGAAGAGGTGAATGTTGTGGACCAGGAAATAGAAAAGATTAGTCAGGAGGAAGTGAGGAGGGCACTGAAGAGGATGAGTGGAAAGGCAGTGGAAAGGTATATCATCAGGAGGTGCATCCTCCTGATGATATGCCTGTAGAGGTTTGGAAGTGTGTAGGAGAGGTGGCAGTAGAGTTTCTGACTGGGTTGTTCAACAGAATCTTAGATAGTGAGAAGATGCCTGAGGAATGGAGGAGAAGTGTGCTGGTGCCCCATTTTAAGAACAAGGGAGATGTGCAGAGTTGTGGCAACTACAGAGGAATAAAGCTGATGAGCCATACAATGAAGTTATGGGAAAGAGTAGTGGAAGCTAGACTAAGGGCAGAAGTGAGCATTTGAGAGCAGCAGTATGGTTTCATGCCAAAAAAGAGTACTTCAGATGCTGTATGAGGAAGTCCGGAGTGGCAGAGAAGTATATTAGAGCGGTGCAGGACATGTATGAGGACTGTAAGACAGTGGTGAGATGTGCTGTAGGTGTGACAGAGGAGTTCAAGGTGGAGGTGGGACTTCATCAGGGATCAGCTGTGAGCCCCTTCTTGTTCGCTATGATGATGGACAGGCTGACAGACGAGGTTAGACAGGAATCTCCATGGACTATGATGTTTGCAGATGACATTGTGATCTGCAGCAAGAGCAGGGAACAGGTGGAGGAGAAGCTAGAGAAGTGGAGGTTTGTCCTGGAAAGGAGAGGAATGAAGGTTAGCCGCAGTAAGACAGAGTACATGTGTGTGAATGAGAGGGACCCAAGTGGAAGAGTGAGGTTACAGGGAGAAGAGATCAAGAAGGTGGAGGATTTTAAGTACTTAGGGTCAACAGTCCAGAGCAATGGAGAGTGTGGAAAAGAGGTGAAGAAGTGTGTACAGGCAGGATGGTAAAAGGAAAATGGAAAAGTGTCAGGTGTGATGTGTGATCGAAGAGTTTCAGCTAAAATGAAAGGAAAGGTGTACAAAACTGTGGTGAGACCAGCGATGTTGTTTGGCCTAGAGACAGTGTCACTGAAGAAAAGACAGGAGACAGAGCTGGAGGTAGCCGAGATGAAGATGCTGAGGTTCTCTCTGGGAGTGACCAGGAAGGATAGGATCAGGAATGAGTACATCAGAGGGACAGCACATGTCAGAGGTTTTGGAAATAAAGTCAGAGAGGCCAGACTGAGATGGTTTGGACATGTTCAGAGGAGAGATAGTGAATATATTGGTAGAAGGATGCTGAGTTTTGACCTGCCAGGCAGGAGGCCTAGAGGAAGACCAAAGAGGAGGTTTATGGATGTAGTGATTAGAGGACATGAAGGTAGTTGGTGTGAGAGAAGAGCATGCAAAGGACAGGGTTAGATGGAGGCAATTGATTCGCTGTGGTGACCCCTGAAGGGAAAAGCCAAAAGGAAAAGATGAAAAAACAAACTAGACTAGGCTGCCTATGGGTGAAATCAGTTGCATGACATGATGCCTCAATTATAATTGTAGCTAGATCAGCAAAATTAAATAACAAATACAGTGGTCTTCTGTTGCTTGGCAACATATTAGCGAAAGGCTAATACAGTAAATAGACTATAGTCTACTGTCAGTCACATCACTCTTAGAAACCTGCATACCTTTTTGTTTTGCCTGTTCCTCCTCTTTGTCTAAACTGGACAGCTTGATGGCTTCTTTGATCTTTACTTTGATCCACGATTGTCATTTAAGACTTGACATCATAAGATGACCTTTCACATCAACTTTTGTCAATCAATTGAGGTTTTGCATAGATGTGTTCCGTAATGATCAAAGATTGCTCTAGCTGCCTGGCTTTGATCTAGTACAATATAAATGGCAGACCTGTGATTTGCACTGGACAGTCACTTTAAGTATGAATTTGGAATTCTATGAGAATTTCAAACCAAGACTTAACACAAACGGAGTTGCCATGCTACAGAAACGTAAACCCCCCCCGATATTTACCAATATCATCTACTTTAAATTATAATTTAACTGATCATTTTTAAATGTTCATGTTTACATATTTAAATCCATTATAATTAAAATGTTGCAGCAAATTATATTGTATAATATGTAGAGCTGAAGATGAATGAAGATCAATGAATTATATAGAGCCAGCAGCTGTAGTTGAGTAGAGAGGTGCACAAAAACATGCACACTCCAAGATGTTTCAAGATTTTATTGTTTTCTTACCTGTAACTAAAAGTAAATGATAGCATGAAGCCATAATCTCACTTGTTAACTCACTTGCCTCCAAAAAAGATTGTACAAACATACACATTAATTATACAAATATACACAATAATTACACTGAAAGCCTGAGGATGGATAGCCTATCCTGGCCTTGCCTGATGGATACGTTAGATTAAATATTTTGAAATAAGTAATGTCAAAACAATTTGTCTATGTCTATGTATTACATGTAGTAAGCCAGTGCTGATATCACGTTTACTAAGCACAACAGCCCAGCAATGCCAGCTGATGTTACTATAGAGCCACAGTACGTAACCATTGAAATGTTAATTTGTTGTGTGTATTTGTTGCTACTCTGGATGTTACAGAGCTCCTTGAGACTAACAATAAGCAGCCAGCTTTGGATGTTTTGTATGATGTCATCAAAAGCAAGAAATATCGGACATGGCAGAAGAGCAACGAGTCCACTATGCTCAAGTTCCTGGAGCTCTGCGTGGATCTCCGCAAGAGTCAACTCGCCAAAGAGGGTCTCTACCAGTACAGGAATATCTGCCAGCAGGTGTGTGAGGGCAATTCTGCTGTTGGGACAGATGAAGTCATCGCTGAAGTTGTTTTTGAGTCAAACTTTAATACTTTTTTGGCTTTCAGGTGAATATCAAATCTCTGGAGGATGTGGTCAGGGCTTACCTGAAGCTGGCAGAGGAGAGAACTGAGAGCGCAAAGGAGGAATCCCAGCAAGTGGTCTTGGATATTGAGGATTTAGACAATATCCATACTCCTGAGAGGTGACTGTGCTCATATCATATCCATCATTGATATCCACTGATGTACATTTATTTTGTTATATTCTACATTGTAATTATTTTTAAAGTAATGCGATTTGTAATGTGTAATGACAAGCTAATTGTATGTCATGCAGTATTTTGATTACACCTGGTTTGAAAGAGTTTTTGATTGTAGTGTGCTTTTGAGCGCTGTGAGTGGAGAGGACACCCAGGATTGTACTGATCACTTGCTGCTCGCTCCCTGGGTAAAGTTCTTGTGGGAGTCTTACCGCCAATGTCTGGACCTTCTGTGTAACAACTCCAAGTTGGAGTGTCTGTACCACGACATCGCCCAACAAGGTAGAGAAACACTAAACACTTTTGGTACATTTGTCTTCATGTAATCATCAAAAAATGAAGTGTGATATTTAGTTTGTAAGACTGCATAAAAGTTACCATCAACAAAATCCTTTACATTTGATATGTTTTGGTGTTGAAAGAAGTTAATAAAATAAAAACAAATTTTCACCAGTAATAAAGATGCAAGATGCATGTCATGTTCATTCTAACCATTCCTTTTATGTTGACCATAACTGATTAAATATACATGTTCGGTGTTATACATTAACAGCTGTTAATATCTAAACATCTTTTCCACAGCTTTTATGTACTGCGTTCGGTACACCCGAAAAGCAGAGTTTTGCAAGCTTTGTGCCAACCTGCAAATACACTTGGCTCAGATGCAGCGGCACCACAGCCAGAGTCCTACCATCAGCCTGAACCCTGTGAGCCAGTCGATGCACCTGGAGACACGTTTGTTGCAGGTGGACAGTGCTATAAGCCTGGAGCTCTGGCAGGTCTGTCCACAACACTCAGCCTTTAAAAAACATGTCTGCTAGCATTTTTGTTGATCCTGCTATTAACATATGACAGAACATGACACAGTAAATAGCCAGCAGTGATGTAAATAGTGGTGGTGTTGCATGTAAAGAAAACTTAACACTTGTGTAGTCCGTCACCTTCTGCACTCCATCCATTTACCTCCGGATTAATAATTACCTCTACCAAAGGGGTTGAAGGTTTGGTTCCATTTTTTGATGGCAGGGTTAAAATAAACAACTACAGAGAATTCTCATGAACTTTGGTGGTGAGGTTGGTTATGTGGCAATGATGAATCCTTACCTGCCAACCACAGGTAGCTGCACATTCTGACATCATTCTGTATAGCCTGTGTGCAATTCTTGTTACTTTGAGTCTCACGCAAGTCCCAAATCACTGTGGGGAATGTCAAGTTGAGACAGCGCTCAGGCCAACCAAGTCCAAAGATTTTTTGATGGCCTATTCCACCTCCATATTTAAATCAGGCTAACAGAAACAGTCTAGGGTGATATGCTGGGATAGATTCTCATTCCTTCAGGTTATGGTGCTCCCTGAAGGTTGAATTTGCAGGACCTGGACTTCTGTTTAACCCTTAACAGCTAAGAAGTAACCATATGACATTGGACTACATAAATCCATGCCTAATTTGTTAGGCTGTACCTCCGTGTTGATTAACTTAGGTATTATGTTATATTATAGTAATATGGATACAAACATCATTCCTCTCATTACAACGTGTATCCCATTTATGTTTGTGATCCTTGAAAGAGATGTGAACTTTCAGGAAGGATGTTTTTTCAGCTCAAGGGACTAAAACAACTCAATAAATCATTTTTTTCTGACTGAGTCAGTTACGGTTGTGATTCATATTACGTCCCCATGAAAAAGTTTCTGATTTCCATGTAAAAATATTGTTTTTAACTAAATGATGCTTCATAAATTGGGTTATTGAATTGGATTTATAAAGATTTTATTTGTTTTTCATGAGTTCTTTTCAAACTGGTCAACATAGCTTTCTTCTTAATTTTATTTCAAATCATATTTTGAGAACAGGACCTACATTACAACTGTGATTTGTGAAGAGATGCACAAGTTATTTTAGAGCCTGCAGATATCATCTTCATACATGTGAAGCTTCTTTGTTTTATTTCGCTTCAAAGCGTTGATGTATTGTAATTGTCAGTATTCGTGTGTTCAGACGGACGAATGAACGTATAGACGGACGAAAGCTAATGTTTTTATCTATGAAAGTAGGTCAGAGCACTAGCTTTGATCTTTGACCTATGCAAGAAGGTCAGGGTAAAATTTCGAATTCAGGGGTGTTGCGGGATGTTGCAATCTGTGACTGCCTTGTTACTTCCCGTGAAGGGGGATGTATTGTGATTGTCAGCGTGATTGTGTGTTCCTCTGTTCGTCCATATGTCTGTCCATTAGTCCCCCAAATATCTTCGCAACCATTGAAAATAGAAAGATAAAACAGAAAGCACATTACTTGGGCTTTCTGTTTGGGGATGAAAATTAGATGATGACCTTGATCTTGAGAAAACTAGGTCTAGGTCAAATTTCTACTTTGGTACACTCAGGAACCGGGTAAGATAGAAAGACGAGGGAGATGGCCAGTGTGAGTAAGACCATAGATCACAGCTAGTGCATAGATCACAGCTACCTAAAATTTTGAATTCAGAGACTGCAACATTCCGCGACTTACCGTGACCTACCCTGAAAGTAGGTCAGGGTAAAATTTTGAATTCAGGGGTGTCGGAGGATTTTGCAGTCTCTGACTGTTTTGGTTCTCATTAGTGATGTGTTTTGGTGTTTTCTTTTAGGAAGCATTTAAAGCTATTGAAGACATCCATCGTCTGTTTGGTCTTTCCAAGAAGCCTCCCCAACCCCAGCTGATGGCCAGCTACTACACCAAGTTGTCTACTGTCTTCTGGAAATCTGGGAAAGCTCTTTTTCATGCCTGCACTCTCCACTGCCTCTACAACGTCTCTAGAAAAATGCGCGATAATGTAACACAAGATGAAATGCAGAGGTATCTTATTTATAATTTGTTGCTAATTGTTAGAAATGCTAATTAAACTATGGTAATCAGCAAATGGTTGATAACTCTTTCAATTTTCTGGTTGTCCACAAGGGTCATCCTTGCTACTCTGTCCATTCCCATCATCCCTGAGTGCACCGACATTGCTCGGCTGCTGGACATGGACAACATCGTTGTGGACAAACATCGCCGACTGGCTTCACTTTTGGGCTTGCCATCGCCCCCAACCCGACAGAGTCTCATTAATGACATGGTACTGGTCATGCTCACATCAGTACATCATCTGTGTAAATTAGTGTCCCAGAATTCTTTCTGGTCACAGTAAGTCTAACCAACTTGATCTCCTTCCTTCGGCTTCTTTGAAAGACAATTGGTTAAAACTTTGGATTTTCCACTAAACTACTCCATAAAGCAAGCTTATCAAATAAGCCAAGCTTCCGGTTAGTTTGCTTTAATCACATCCTGCTTCAAATCGGTCATGTACTGTAATTGTCAGTGTTCATGTGTTCGTCCGTTCGTTCGTCCATTCGCTTGTCCGTTCTTTCGTTCTTTCGTTCATATATCCACCAAATATCGTTGCAACTGTTGCAGATACAAAGATGAAACAAAAAGCACATTACTTGGGCAGCAAAGGGGATTAAAATGAGATGATAACCTTGACCTTGAGAAAATTAGGTCAAGGTCAAATTTCAACTTTTGTTCACTCAGGTACCGGATAGGATAGAAAGACAGACAAGGGAGAAGGCCAGTGTGAGTAAGGCCATAGATCAAAGCTAGTGCTTTGATCTACCTATGCACTAGCTTTGTTTCTATGGTCAAAGCTAGTGCATAGCTTTGACCTACCCTGAAAGGTCAAAGTTATGCACTTATCAGGTACTTCTTTCAGGGTACCCTGAACTACCGTGGAAATTGGTCAGGGTAAGTCGCAGGATGTTGCAGTCTATGACTGCCTTGTTTAATTTGATTAAGTGACGGCATTATGAAATGTTCAAGAGATTCAAAGAACCATCTTAGGTTTTTAGTGAGAAATGCACTGAGTTTATTTGGTTAAATCTAACTTTTGTAGTGTTTCAAATACCTTATTGCTTTTAGCTTATAGGCATTTAAAATAGTTCTTACTTTCTAACTTATTTTATTTCAGATTGAAGAATCGTACATGTGTACGTATGTATGTATGTGCACACACACAATATATACACTGATATATACACTGCAAAATGATATTTGGATGAAATGGCTTCCTTCCACCTCCAAAAACATGTGCTTCAGGTTAATTGGCTGTTCCAAATTGTCCAAATTGTGTGCGTGTGTGCTTGTCTGTATCTCTGTGTGACTCCGCGGTGAACTGGGGTGGCACCAGGAGTTTCTCCCGCTTCACGTCCTTAGTCAACTGGGATAGGCTCCAGCTCCCCGCAACCCGCCACAGTGGATGAAGCAATCAGAACATGAATGAATGAATGAATGAATGATTAATTGTCATTAGTGTTAGTTTGTACGCTCATAACAAAGGCCGCAGATTAAAACGCAGTGTATGATGTAACAAAGAATTATAAATCAGAGCACAAGGGGAGTGAACAAACGACACAACAAGGTGAGATCAAAGAAAAGTAGGTCAGTCTACGTAGGTAGGTCCGTAGATAATGAGACTAAATATGCCTCACAAGTTTTTTTGCAGGCTTGGGTTCAGAAATTGGCATCAGTAGAAACTGAAAGGTCTGATTCCCATTTGGCCGATGGTTCTCTCTTGTTTGTCAGTATTAATATCTTATACTGTAGATGTTTTCAGTGGTTCTTAACTTTGTTGGAGGTACCGAACCCTGCCAGTTTCATATGCTCACTCACCGACACTTCTTTAGTAAAAAAAAGTTGCTGTTTTTTTCCAAATTTAAGACATAAGTATATGTTTTACTGGTGTATTTAATGAATTGTGCATTAATGTCACCTTTTTCAAAGAAAAAAACCAAGACAGTTGAACTCACATGAAATGACCTACCTGCAAATCAGTGTGACTTCTGCTGTTGTTATTGAGAGACCTGTTCAGATATGCGTGGCTTCACCTTGGCAAGTGCTACTCTTATGTCATTTTCACAGCAAAGTCTGTTTCTTTTGTTTTCAATGCAGCTTAAGGAAGTGTTCCTTTATTTTTGCCAGTGCGAGACTAGAGATGCTCAACTTGACATTGCAAATCATGCAGAATGCTGACTCCCATCACGTTCTGTTATACAGTACATGTAAATTCACATTGCACATATTCGTCCGACCACCTTCTTTTTTTTCTCAACACAGACAGACAGACAGATAGACAGATAGACAGACAGACAGATAGACAGATAGACAGACAGATAGATAGACAGATAGATAGACAGATAGATAGATAGATAGATAGATAGATAGATAGATAGATAGATAGATAGATAGATAGATAGATAGATAGATAGATAGATAGATAGATAGATAGATAGATAGATAGATAGATAGATAGATAGATAGATAGATAGATAGATAGATACTTTATTAATCCTGGAGGAAATTGTATATATCCACTGCTCAGGCATTCCATAACGAATAATACTGGATAAAAACCAGGAGAAAAAGAAACACTGACATCACAGGACATACTGCAACACATACACTACACTAACAGACACATTCAGCACTAACAGGACTTATATACTAAACTATAACTAAAATATAAACACTATAAAATTAAAATATAAACAGTATAAAATTTAAAAAATATAACAGTATTAAATTAAAATATAAGCAGTATAAAATAAAAATAAAAATACCATAGTTACCAAAATAGTTACTATGAATTAAAATATTAAGAAAGCTATGAGATGACATACCATCACGACAGGCATAAATCGACTACTCAGTGCACAAAATCCCATGTAGCACAGGTAGGCTAATTGATGTAGCATGATCACCTGCAGCCAGTGATGGCAAAGGGGGGCGTGTCATAACGAATTGACACGATGTGTCAAACGTAGACAGTGATTCGTGTACGGCAAAAACACCCGAAAATATACGTCTTAGGTGAGTTGATCGTTCCACATTGGCCATGGGTGTAAATGTGTGTGTGTGGATGTTTGTCTACCATGTGGCTCCATGGTGCACTGGCATCATACTCGGAGTGTTACCTACCTCTCGTCCACAAGTCAGCTGGGATAGGCTCCAGCAATGCCCGTGACTAGCCAAAGGCGGAATAAGCGGTAGCAAATGAATGACTGAAAGAAAGTCCCAGAAAGCAAAACATCATAATATGATATAACAATACCTTATTCCTTCTAATTCAGACTTGGAAAGGACAGGGTAGTCAACTATTGTTTAACCCAAGCTTTTGTTAGACTGACCTGATGTTAAAGATATGATTTCAATTTGATTCTGTTGTTTAGGTAGGATATTTGAGTCCAAGGAATCAAACAGTGGCCGAAATGGTTGCAGCTTAACTTTACGTCTAGTCAGACTTTAGCCAGGTTCAATTTAAAGAAGCAAGTGATTGAATATAGGTCGATCTGCCATAACCAGTTAGAGCAGATTAGAAGCAGTTCTTATAATTGTTAGGTTCATTGAAGTCAGGCCCGAACTTATATCCCCACTTTTCTTAGCATCCTTTATAGAACAGACCCTGAATTTAAAAAACCCACCCCCCCACTTACTTAAAAATGTTTTGACAAATATTTTTTGATGTTTGCCTTCTAGGTGAAATTTAACTTGCTTGAGTATGTGGTTACTGACCTAAAGGAACTTTACAACTGTCTGGAAGTAGACTTTGATCCTCTGAAGCTAAGTGGACAACTGACCAAGGTAAATGATCGAGTGACTGTGAGGTTGATGATTAGAAAAGAGCCCATCTATCTTTTTTTATTTCTGTAGATGTACGTTAGGTTAGATCATAATTATACTAATTAGACTTATTGTGAAAGTCAGATCCTACTAAAAGGCTAACATACTTTCCAACTAGGTGATGAGCTGGATAAGAGACCAGGCTGGAAAGGATCCTGATTTGCAGCAGTATATCCCTCATCTTCAAAGTAATACTATCCTGAGGGTCCTGCAACAGGTAATTAACTTAATTCCAGAGGATTGCTCACCTAAATCCCTCTAACCATAAATCATATCAACAGTCAAATGGTATTAATCTGTCCCATTGTTTTGCATCCATTCTATCAAGGTTGCACAAATATATCAGAGCATCGAGTTCACCCGTCTGGCTTCCCTTCTTCCATTTGTGGATGCATTCCAGTTGGAGCATTCCATTGTGGATGCTGCCCGGCACTATGATCTGCAGGTAGTTTTAAGCTTAGAAGACATTCCATGGTTTTAATGCATTACATCTTTTGTTCAACTGACAAAATGTTAGTGTAGTCCAGACGATGTCCAATGTTCAGTTTTGATGTGTTTTACTTGGCTGGCGTCCTTTTTCTCATTAGGTCCGTATCGATCACATCTCTCGAACTCTGAGCTTTGGCTCTGACCTGAACTACTCCACCAAAGAGGACGCCCCTGCCGGTCCGTTCCTACAGAACATGCCCTCGGAGCACATCAGGAACCAAGTTTCTGTCATATCTGCATCTTTGGCCAAAGCCACCCAGGTCATCAAGCCTGCCCTTATCCTGGTGAGTTCACTCTTACTAAGCTGTTATTCACATTATCTGACATGTAGCATGTGATTTCATCTGTTTGTATATGAGGGAGCTTCTGGACATTGTGCTCTTTCCCATTTTATAATGTTTTTGGTTTATTTTTCTCTTCTGTCAGTTGTTGACTTATTTATTTTTTAACCTTTTTAAATGTCCTGGTTGTCACACTCTTGTTCTACTCTACCAGCACGTGGCTCACATATTCAGATGTCCAACGCTGTGACATTGTTTGGTGCCATCACAGAAACAGAACAACATGGACCTCATACTGTAGGATCAAGTTTGTCAACAGTGTGCCAGCATATAGGCGTTACAGTCCTGGCCAGCCTTGTATGAAGAGCTACCGAGACTGGACGCCTGATCACTGACTCAGATTAGCTTTAACTTGCATTATACTCTGAAATGTATACATCAACTTCAGTTCACAGTATATTGTGCCACAAATCTTCTGCTTTATTCTTCAGGTCATAACTGCGTTATGTTCTTGTCTCTTTTCAGCGAGAATGTGAGGAGCAAAAACAGCAGGCCATAGCTGCATATCTTAAAAATGCCCCAAAAGATCAGCAGCGCATCTTGGCTCGCAGGCAGATCATTATGCGCTCAGAGATTCAGCGTGAGAAGGAGGAGATGGAGCAATGGGAAGCAGAAAGACAAAAATTTAATGAGGCAGAGGAGCATCTGCGCCTAGAGGCCAAAGAGAAGGAGAAGGAATGCATCATGCAAGAACATGAGCAGGTCAAGAAAAAGGCAGTTGGTGAATGGCTGAAGCAAATCAAGAAGACTGAACTCGGAGCTAAGGCCTTCAAAGATATTGGCATTGAGGTATAGTGTAACGACATCTATGTGCAGTCTATATGCATACAGGTTGTAGGTGTGGACTTACCTTTTGCAGAACTAAGTGAAGACCTGCAAACCTGTTTGCACTTTACAAAGGAGATCCAGATTTTGACCTCAAGTATAATGATACAATTTTTCACTGTTAACTGCAGAAAATGGTGTTTGATCTATTCCAGTTCAGTTGTCAGCATACAGTACTTAGTCTAACTGCAAGTTGTTAAACAAGTACTCTCAACGTTGTGTCTTTGACTAGATATTATTGTAGAGCCCATTGCAAGAAATTTTAGAAATGGGTCGGACCAAATGTCTGCTCTCAAATGGTTATTTATTTATTTTTTTATTTTTTTATTTATTTATTTATTTTGTCAAGGAAGCTTTGAATTATTTTCTTCCTAGTAAATTTAAATGTTGAGTGGGCAAATTTTTGCAAAAGCTTATGAACGGTCTTGGCAGGCCTTCAGTCGCTACAAACAAATGAAACTAAGAAATTGTCTTCACAGGATGTTGAAGAGCTGGATCCTAAGTTCATCATTGCCAAACAAGTGGAGCAGCTGGAGAAGGAGAAGAAAGAACTTCAGGAGCGTCTGAAGAACCAGGAGAAGAAGGTACCTGAGTGGTAGATCAGTGGAAAAAACTGATCATCTGCATGTGAATGGGAAGCAACTATTTTCTGTCTCTCCAGATGGACTACTTTGAGAGAGCAAAACGTCTTGAAGAAATTCCTCTTATTAAGAAGGCTTATGAGGAGCAACGTGTCAAGGACATGGAACTATGGGAGCTCGAGGAAGAAAAAAGGGTGTGTATTAAGGAAGCAATATGTGAAAATGACATTCATTAATCAAACATTAAAATTGCATATCATAAAATGAAATGTAATGCACCATATACGGTAAATTTTCTTCTATTTCTTGTAGATAAGTAACATGAAAATTGAATGGGAGAAGGCTATGGAGCACAGGAAGCGCATGTCCAGGATGACAGAAGACAAAAACAACTTCTTTTCTGCCCATAGATTTAAGTTTGAGGTAAGAAGTCTGAGTCCTACAGATTGTGGTTGCTGCGCTTTTCACACTTTCCACTCGAATGCATTTCCAGTTTTAATGTCAGCCACCCTTCAAACGTTTTTTTAGTGACAAGTTGATGGCGCAAGTTTTTTTTAGTGACATCTTGTCTTATCTCAATCAGTGAAGTTATTACGTGGATGTTGAATAGTATAGCTTTCTGCAAGTTAACATGCTTAAAGACATGAGTATTTTAAGTAGTGGTCAGTGACAGAGTGTTTGGCCTTTGGCTTCAAGCGCTTAATTCTGCTGTGTTGATCTGTTTCCAGTCTGAGCTACATACTGTATGTGTGAAAAGGGTTTTTAGCGCCTATGTAGAGGCCAATGACTGTTTTGATTAAACTCAATTTTGTTCACTCTTCCACCAATTTTCATGAAAATGAAAGTAATTGACAAATATCATCCAAAGACCTCCTCTCCCAGTGTTAAAAAATTAGAAGCAAAGTTCTGGCCCTTTCACATCCACTCCAAAGAGTTTTTCCATGCTACATGCACTCCTCTGGTAAACTTTATGATATCCTGTTGATAGACAGACAAAACATTACTGTTTAGAATATAGCCTCCTTGATGAAGGACATTAAAATGAAAATGAAAAGAATTTAGGTTAGAATAATCCGTCAATCGAGTGTTTAGACCACTCCTGTGTACAAGCACTATCAATCAAACAGAGCACCGCGTTCACTCATATTATTCTGTCTTCGAAGGAAAAGCTGAAAGTTTTCCAGGAGCGCTTGGTGGAGGAACGGAGGAAGCGTATGGAACAAAGAAAGGGTCAACGCAAAAAGGACAGATGTAATGCTTTCTACCGTCAGAAGGAGGAAGCACAGCGGATCAGGAAGGAGCAGCTTGAGAAAGGTAATTCTTTTCTGCTTACATTGGAACACAAGAGCCATCCACTCGTGATCTGAGGGACATGATTTCATTTAGTACAAAATTAATTGAGGAAGAAAATGTAGGAACCTGTAGTAGACATGTTTGATGAAGTCACAATGTGGCAAGTGGTGTTTTTGTGTAATTCAGGTAGAAGGTTATCTTCAACTTCTTCATTTTTCTGGATGATGGTAAGTGAAACTGGACATGACAAGTTTCGCAGAAATGAATTCCAATCTGTGGCACTGCTTTAGAAGAAGAAGAAGAAATATATCCTTATTGTCCCCATGGGGAAATGATCTTTTTGACTAATGCTATGCATGTACATGTGTGTATAGGCCCTAGAAAGAAACACACACACACACACACACACACACACACACACACACACACACACACACACACACACACACACACACACACACACACACACACACACACAGTGCTTCTAATGAAAAGGCCTTTTGTGGCTGGGAGGGTGGGTGATGCCTTGCTCAAGGGCACCTCGGCAGTGCATGATGGGTTTTTTTCGAAATGGGGTGCTGTGCTCCAGTTTAGCAATGACATTCACCATGTTGTATATACATAGGTACAGCGCGCCCCCGTTCTTTGCAGTTAATGCATCCTAGGAACCACACTCGAATCACGAATTCCGAGATATAGTGATGAGCTATTTATCTCATTATTTACAATAATTAAACGTTTATGAACCCTCCCCATACTGATATTAAACCACCTTCTGTCTGTATTACCTTTTCCCACACTCTGATAGATTGTTTAAATCACTTTTGTGTCTCAGGAAACTCCCTGTCTGAATAGGTTTTCTCGTGGTACTCCAGTTTCCCCAGTCATGCGTTTTAGGTACATTAGGTTGAATGGTCTGTTCAGGTGATTTGATTGAACAGTGTTGGTCTAGGGCAGTGCTTCTCAATTGTTTTCTGTTAAGCTTTCCTAGAAGAAAGAAACCATTTTGCGACCCCCTACCTTCCACCACATGCATTCTATGGTGGCCCTGTTTGTGCACATGCGTATGTGCACAGAATTAAAGATACCTACACCATAACAGAGAAGTAAATACTCCCTTCACACACTTTGAAGTTAATGGCACATAGCATGTACATGTTAAAGCGCCACTGCCACCTACTGTAGCGGATGTGTAATTACACTTTATTCTGTTACAGCAATAAAAAAGCTAACTCTATTTTTGCCATGCACGTTCACCGGGTATTAACACAGTTGGTATTAGATAACATTTCTGATTTAATGTGTAAATAAGTTCTAAATGATTTGTCCTGGTTGCCTTTTTTATCTAAATTAAAGAGGAGGGAAGATTGAGAAGAAAAACAGGCGGAGGTGATTCAGACAGGTGTCATCCCATCTCTGACAGGTATTTGTTTACTTGTTTACCTTAACCTAATTGTACCATTTGATGATAACCCAGCTGAACCACAAACAGCTTCTCACCAAGACCTATTGTGTCCAGGTATTGTAGACAGGACGGCCGTGATAATGACAGAGAGGAGAGAGACATGCCCTATAGACAAGGAGAAGGTCTTCATAGAGCTGACAGAGGACCTCGTCGTGGGGGCGCTGAAGACCGTGGTCCACGCCGAGGTGGTTATGAGGACCATGGTCCACGCCGACGTGGAGATGAGGAACGTGGTCCACGCCGAGGTGGTGGTGAGGATTGTGCTCCTCGCCTGGGCTTCGATGATAATTGTGCTCATCGCAGAGGCTTCTATAATGACCGTGATCCTAGCAGAGGCTCCTATAATGATTATCCTCCTCGCAGAGGCTTCTTTAAAGACCATGCTCCTCACAGAAGTGATGATGACAGAGGTTAGTTGTATTGTGTTTATTATAACGGAGAAAGACAAACGAGACTGTTACCCCTGTAAGTGAAGCGACATTGTTTGAAACTCACTTCCCATTAACTCTCTGCAGTATCTTATACATACATAAAAGGCACCTGTTCCACATAATACACAAAAGTTGCCTGATGGTATTTTCTTAAACTTGGCAAGAGAATTTGTAATGTCACCACAGACCCAATGAAATGTTGAAAAGAGACATTTAATCACTGTTTTCACATGAACTTTGGAACCTAGGACTTCTTTCATCATTTTCATCTATGAAACATAAACTAACTAATTTTGTGTGTTGTACTTTCAAGCTGTGGAAGACGCTACATTTCTGCTTCACATCTGTCTTTTTTTCTCTTCAAATCACTGTCTTTCGCTGAAACGCTGAAAGTTTTCAGTTACATTTCAAGCTGTACCTATTAATCTGATATGTGACCTCAATTCAGCACAACAGGAGATACTGTAATTATCAGCAGAGAGCACAATTTACCTTTCTACCTTTATCTTACCAGAGTGATATTTCAGCATGATAAAATCAGCATGATTCTGCTTACAGACCATCTTTGTTTCTTCACAAGGTTCTTGGCGTCGTGGAGGCCGGGAAAACAGGGAGGAGTGGGGCAGGGGGAAGCCAAGAGAGAGGGACCAGGAGCGTAAAGCTGGATGGCGACAAAAGAAACCCTCATCCAACCAAGAACCAGACAGATGATGGTGGTTGATCTACTGTCCGTTGCTGAGCGACATACTGCATCAGATGTCCGTATTTTGTTTTTTGGGGGGGAAGGGAGGGGTATCCTGTATATTGCCATTCCATGTATTGTGTGTGTGGTGACCCTGTTTTTTTTTTGTTTTTTTTGTTTTTTTTTGTGAATCACTGTGTTGCATGGGGCAGCATGGTGGCACAGTGGGTAACGCTGTCACCGCACAGCAAGACGGTTCTGGGTTTGCGTCCCGCTCTGTGCAGAGTTTCCATGTTCTCCCCGTGTCTGCGCGTGTTCTCTCCGGGTTCTCCGGCTTCGTCCCACCTCCAAAGACATGCACTTTAGGCAAATTGGATGGCTTCAAATGTTCCCTAGGTGTGAGTGTGTGCGTGCATGGTTGTCTGTCTCTATGTGGCTCCGCAGTGCACTGGCATTGTACCCGGAGTGTCCCCCGCCTCACAACCCCAGTCAGTTGGGATAGGATCAGCACTGCGACAGCGGATACAGCGGTATTGAAAATGGATGGATGGATGGATTTTGTGTTGAGTGTTCTTGTGTTAAAAGTGCCATATAAATTGATTTGATTTTGATTTGATATTAACAAGTTAACCACAGTGACATATCACTTCTCTGGTTTTTGGGAGTCAGAACAAAACATGTTTCGCATAGAGAAGTCTTACATCATAAATGAAGAAATTAATAGTGATTGACACACCCATAAAGTTAAACCCAAAGGTATTGTGAATACTGATGTTATGTTTTGATGTTATGACCGAGGAAAATCTTTTCTGTAGTGGGCTAGAAAAGTTAAATCATGGCATAAAAACTTAAAAATAACAGCGTATGATTGTTTGTCTTTGTCTTACTCCCCCCAAAAAAACCCTTATACTTTGTCTCAGTGTATTTACAACACTATTAAACTTTAGGTCACAGCTTATTTGGGATTTAACAAAATACAAAATAATAAATAAAACTACTTTTTTAAATCAAATTTCTCATTTGTAATTTCCATGTATTAATCCTTTGCTGATGCAACAAACCATACAAACCTAGGTAGAAACTATTCAAGAGAGTTGATTTACTCTCTGTCTTGTATGCTACACTATTCATTGATAGAAAGCTAAAAGCTGTGTAATACACAAATAATTTCAACAAACCAAACTTATGAACTGCAGCGGCTGACATTATTACAGTAAGTCTCACACTGTTAATTTTCTTTAAATTTCCACAGAAGACAATCATTTTCACAGAACTATATCAGGGTGCAGTATCTCATTCAGCATTTTAAGCGGGGTTAACCATTATTTAATTCCTAAAACCTGGCATCTTTTAGCTTTCACAAGTGTGTCAATGTCAGGCATCACAATGGTAGCCAATTTCAGGATGTTATTTAAGGCCTTTTTTGTGAGCCTTGAGTGCAGCTTTGTTTAATTGTTTCTCGTTACAGAGAAAACATGCTCAGAGATATAGTATGTTATCCTGACTTGACAGAAAGGGCTGTCAAGTTGGGACAATATGTCTCCTGTCATTTCCTCAGTGACACTGTCTCTAGACCAAACAACATCCCTGGTCTCACCACAGTTTTGTACACCTTTCCTTTCATTTTAGCTGAAACTCTTCTATCACACATCACACCTGACACTTTCCTCCACCCGTTCCATCCTGCCTATACACGCTTCTTCACCTCTTTTCCACACTCTCCATTGCTCTGGACTGTTGACCCTAAGTACTTCAAATCCTCCACCTTCTTGATCTCTTCTCCCTGTAACCTCACTCTTCCACTTGGGTCCCTCTCATCCACACACATGTACTCTGTCTTACTGCGGCTAACCTTCATTCCTCTCCTTTCCAGGACAAACCTCCACCTCTGTAGCTTCTCCTCCACCTGTTCCCTGCTCTCGCTACAGATCACAATGTCATCTACAAACATCATAGTCCATGGAGATTCCTGTCTAACCTCGTCTGTCAGCCTGTCCATCACCATAGCGAACAAGAAGGGGCTCAGAGCTGATCCCTGATTCAGTCCCACCTCCACCTTGAACTCCTCTGTCACACCTACAGCACACCTCACCACTGTCTTACAGTCCTCATACATGTCCTGCACCGCTCTAACATACTTCTCTGCCACTCCAGACTTCCTCATACAATACCACAGTTCCTCTCTGGGCACCCTGTCATAAGCTTTCTCCAGATCGACAAAAACACAATGCAGCTCCGTCTGGCTTTCTCTGTACTTCTCTATAAACATCCTCAAAGCAAATACTGCATCTGTAGTACTCTTTTTTGGCACGAAAACATACTGCTGCCCACAAATGTCCACTTCTGCCCTTAGTCTAGCTTCAAGTACTCTTTCCCATAACTTCATTGTATGGCTCATCAGCTTTATTCCTCTGTAGTTGCCACAACTCTGCACATCTCCCTTGTTCTTAAAAATGGGCACCAGCACACTTCTCCTCCATTCCTCAGGCATCTTCTCGCTATCTAAGATCCTGTTGAACAACCCAGTCAGAAACTCTCCTGCCACCTCTCCTAGACACTTCCATACCTCAACAGGTATATCATCAGGACCAAGGGCCTTTCCACTTTACATCCTCTTCAATGCCCTCCTCACTTCATCCTGACTAATCTTTGCTACTTCCTGGTCCACAACAGTCACCTCTTTTAGTCTTTGTTCTATCTCATTTTCCTCATTCATCAACTCTTCAAAGTACTCTTACCATGTTACCACCACACTAACGGCTAATACCCTAACCCCCTTTTAACCCCTTCTAACCCTAACCCCTGATATTTTTTCCTGTTTTTCTCTGTTCTGATACATTTTACTTTCTTGAATTTTTTCCCAACCCTTCTGTACACTATGGGTTTCTCTTTTTTGGGAGTTTTGTCTCTGTTCTTTAAATAGGCACACGCACAGACACAGACACACACTCACACACGCACACACACGCACGCGCGCACGCACACACACACACACACACAAGTTCGTGTGCATGCACATACACACACACATTACATTTCATGATAGGCATCAATACAAATACACAATTATCATAATTTTAGATTTTAAATTCTTCTTGAACACTAACATAAAATAACAAATCTTCATTTCCTCATTCCATAGTTTGAGAATTTAAGAATGAAACATTGAAAAGAAATTGTAATTAATGCAGAATAGATAAAAAAATAATATATATATACAAATTCTGGACTACATCCCTTTGTCAAACTGGTAACCCTGGGTTTCTCTCATTTCAGGGTCAATATACCCAGGGTTTCTACTAAACTTGCTTTGTAAAAGGGACCCAAGACAGCTTCCTCCCACCTCCAAAAAAACATGCGCTTCAGGTTAATTGTCCAGTCCCAAATTGACCGTAGGTGTGAGTGTGTGCATGCGTGTTTGTATATGTGTGGCTCTGCGGTGCACTGGCATCATGCTTGGAGTGTCCTCTGCCTCACACCTGCCAGTTGGCTGGCATAGGCTCCAGCTCCCCGCAACCTGTGACAACGACTAAAGCGGGTTTAGAAGATGAATGGATGAACACAGGTATGTATGGTTGAAGTGTCTTAGCTTCCATTTGTCGTCCTCCTCACTGCAATACAATAATCTTTCGCTTATTTGTGCTTCAAGATGTGCAGCTTAACTACATCTCAGATTTTCAGTAGGTAGTCATGTGATAACGTACGCGCATGCTATTTGCTGACAGCATCAGTGTGTGGACTGCATTCGGAGACTCATTGTTCCTCCTGCAACTTTTCTTTAATATAAAAGTGTTTTAAACAGTCAGTAAGAGTGCGGGAAAAGGTAATACAGATAAAAGGTGGTTTAATATCAATGTGGGGAGGGTTCATACACGTTTAAATTACCATAAATAAAATAAATGTCACAGTGAGCAGGATTAGGACCGTAATGCAGGACACGGGTGGAGCGGTTCTCATCCATGGTTTAATCGGAAAACCAAACTTCAGACAGGGGCAATGGTCAAAACAGGACTTAGGCAGAGGAGACGAGGCTCCTTTCACAAGTTCGGCCTCTTTTGCCACACCCCAGCACAGCAGATCAACACCGAACCATGACAGTACCCCCACCCCCCTCAAGGGACAGCCCCCGACGTCCCATAAACAGTCCTGGGGGAGGGTCAGGATCGGGCTCCAGGACTGAGTGGAGTTCAGGCCCAGGGTCAGAAACAGGTTCAGGAACTGGCTGGGATCCAGGCACAGGAACTGGCTGGGATCCAGGCACAGGAACTGGCTGGGGTTCAGGTACAGGAGCAAGCTGGGGTTCGGGTGCGGAGACAGGCTGGGGTCGGGTTGGGACCAGACGCAGAGACAGACTGGAGCGACGCAGAGACAGACTGGAGCCCGGGCGCCGACTCGGATGCAGGCTGGGGCTCGGACTCAGGAACAGGCTGGGGCTCGGACTCAGGGACAGGCCTGGGTTCGGACTTAGGGACAGACTCAGGAAAAGACTCAGGAGCAGGCGTGGAAGCCGGCACTGGAACAGGCTCCGGGACTGGCGCTGGAACAGGTTCGGGGCGGGGACAGGCAAAAAAACTGGAGCAGGAATACCGGTGTAGGCCGACAACCATACCATGGAGGCTATCCCCCACCGCCTTCTCTTGGCAGCCAGTTCCATATCCCATAGCTCGCTGCTGGCCAGGGCAGCTAAACCCTGCAGAAAGCTGGAGTCAGCTGGGTCCAGTGTTGGCCAGGTTGTTCAGTCACGGAGTGCTGGAGTAGGACTCCAAATGCAGGACACGGGGGGAGAAGCTTTCTTCTAATCAAAACAAAGTCAACAGCAAGGAAACAAGAAGTGCAGAAGTGCAAAAACAACCTGGCAACAAACCAAAAGAATAAATAGGCTTATAAGGCGTCAGGCTAATCGGCCCAATCGGGTCCAGGTGTGGAGACGAGCAACAGGTTTGGAAACAAGCAACAGGTTTGGAGATGAGGCTCTGCCCACAAGTTTGGCCTCTCGTCCTGCCACACCCCAGCATAGCAGACCAGCAACACCGAACCAAGACACAAAACCCTGGAGAAAGCAGGGGTCCACTGGGTCCAGTGTTTTCCAGATCTTTGTGTCACAGCGAGCAGGATTAGGACCCAAATGCAGGACACCGGTGGAGAAGCTTTCTGGAATGGTTTAATTACAAAACCAAACTTCAGACACAGGCAAGGATCAAAATAATATGCAGGCAGAGGTACTAAACAATCTGGCACAGAACTAAGACAAAACCCGGCTTAAAAAGCCTCAGACTGATCAAATCCAGATGTAGAGACAAGCAACATCGCGGAATTTCGTTTTTCGCGGGTGGTCCTGGAACGCATTAACCGCGAGTAACAAGATATAACTGTATAGGGTTAGTGGACCGAGGTAATGTAGGGATGGTACCCAACAGCCCACAGTTCAATGTAGTTCACAAGAACAAGACCTCCATGTTTTGTATTACTGCGCTGGTACCATCCCTGTCCGCACAAAGAGGGGAGCCCTTGAAGCCCTCAATGGAAACAGTTATCCGCCATGTCCATGTATTACCAATAACTCGATACTCCAACTCGATACTCTAGATGCAAGTTCCATGAACTTCTCCATCTTGTTAGTTGGCGATCTCTCGTTGTCTGTGATGCCCGTGAGCAGACATGGCTTTTATTATCTTTTGTCTTTTTATTATCTCCTGTTCATACTCATCCACAAAAGTTAACTGAGTCCACCTGTGTCTGTGTTTGTGTCTGGTTGATTCGTACAGGGTGTCTGGAGATGAACTCTGACAGACTCCTCCAGATTTTGCACTCCCTCTAAATGTGGCAGGGAGTCACGACTCATGGTATACTGTTTCAAGTTGGGGTAATTGGACAAGACACAGCAGCTGACACCACAGCGAGCAGTCCCCATTGGACAGGCTCTAGACCACTTATTAGTTTTTGCACTATAATACTCAACAAAACTCTTGATATCAATGCCGTTGTAGCCCCCCATGACAAATAGCTTGTTGTTTATCACTTCAATGCCAAAGTTGCTGCGGAAAGACGACATGCAAGGTCGTTGATGCCACTCGTTGGTCCGTGGGTTGTAGGCCTCAACGCTTCTGAGACGTGAGAGGCCATTGTAGCCACCAAGCTATCAGAACAAAATAATTAAAAAGGTCATATGAGTGTTTGTGTTCAAATCAAATTTAACATATTATGAATCATGTTAACAAACTTGTGAACATTGTGAACATGACATGCATGCTGCCAACTAAACATCAAACGGGACATTTTCATTTTCATTCATGTAAGCACTAAGTCCTACTGCATAAAATGACATGCTGTCCTTAAAGTGGGTTAGTTCTTCATTTACTCACTACATAGATGTGGCTGTCATATAAAATGACACCATTTCCACTGCGTCTGGTTCTCATGTCAGCGAACCTTGTCCATTGGTTGGACTTTGGACAATAAAATTCACAACTTTGAAGAACAATTTTTCCATTGAAACCACCACAAATGTAAATCTGGGCAGAAAAAGAGGAAAACGAAAAGTAGTTAACAAATATTACTTTTCTTGGCATAAGCCCAAAGTAGTCATTTTTCTCTCATGTCTAATTTTCTTCTCTTTCTTTTTAATATAATTAAAGAATTCTTATTGATACAAATATTGAATACGTTCCAGCATATAGTGTAGTCCACAAATGTTTGAATTAACAACTTCGTTCGTTCTTTCGTCCGTGTGTCCGTCCATTCTCTTATCTGTTTCTTTGCCTGCAAGGGTCATGGGGGTTGCTGGAGCCAATCCCAGCGGATTTACGGAAGACAAGCAGGGGACACTCCCGGTGCTTTGGTGTACTGCGGAAATTAAGAAATTCTTGCAGAGAAAATAATATGTTCATATTGGGTTCTCTCCAAATTCCCCGGTTTCCTCCCACCTCCAAAAACAAACACCCTAGATGAATTGATCAGTCCAAATTGCCCGTGGGTCTGATTGCGTGTGTGAGTGGTTATTTGTCATTCATGTGGCTCTGCAGTGCACTGCCACTTGTTGGTCCGTGGTTGAAGTATCCCCCACCTCTTGCCCACAAGTCATCTGGGTTAGGCTGCAGCAATCCCCACAACTCGCCATATGATGAACAAGCAGCAGAAAATGAATGAACGCATTAATTGTTTTTTTAAACATTTAGCAGAGCTCTAAACTCTGGCAAAGTATTGAAAACCAAAAACACAAAAGGTAAACAAGAAGGTAACTCAATGCACCCATGTTTCCTGTCAGCATTATAACAACTCCAAAGCAAAGCAATTCCCAACTGCTCTGTAACTTCACCCACCTTGTTATTGAATACTGCACAACCGCAATCACTTCTGACATCATGCATGGATGCAATCAGACTCCATTGGTTTATCTCAGGTCTGTAGCGCTCTGCAGTCCTCAGTCGACGATTACCATCAAAACCTCCTAATGCATAAATAAATCCACCCAAAGCAGCAACGCTTACATAGCAGCGGCAGTGGTTCATGGGTGCTGCTTCAAGCCAAATGCATCTTTTTACATCAAATTTGCGCATGTTGTTGCAAGCGTCCTCCCCATTAGAGCCACCAATACAATAGATAAACCCATTGTGGAAAACAGTGCCATGACAGCCACGGGGACTTTCCTGATGATCTGTGATGTTCAACCAGTAATCAGCACGGATATCGTAAACCTCGATGATGTTAGTTACATGGGTGCTGCACCAGCCTCCAATGGCAAACATTACGGCATTAGGTAAGCGAGGACGAGCAGTGTAGTTAGAGCAAAATGTCATGGGTGGTGTGGCATTCAAAAGCCGGTATTTGAGTTGCAAGGCATTAATAATAATTTGAACACACTGGGTGTTGTTTCTCAAATATGGATTGGACATCATGGACTTAATGTCAGCTATACTGCACAATGCCAGCCGAGCCTACAGAGGAAAAAGAGAATTTGAATTGAACAGAATGGAATTGTGCTATTCCATATTTATAAATATAAAAATCACCAATTTCAGTCTGACATGACTTTTAACTTTAGAAATATTTTTGTATTAACAGGACTCATACCAAAACTAAATAACAAAAATATATTTTGGTCACTTTAGCCTGATAAAAGTTAACTTAGCTGCAGGTGTAGAAGCACCCAGGTAACCTTATAGTTGTAATTATTTTTGCTGTAAAACATGAGCTAATTACTGAATCTGAAAATTTAAATTAAGCATAATGACAGAATGTTGTCTTACCTTTAACAAGAGCGCAGCTAAGTATGTGGTTCTGTGCACAGGTGCATGGTCGATCCACCTAACTATGGCCTCGTACACAGTTTTCTCCTCATTCACATTAATATCATCACTATCAAGCATGTCACTGAGTTCCTGCCAAGTGAGCTGCAGGAACTCCTCGCTAGAAACAACCTCCTCAAACTTATTTGTCAAAAGGAAGTGAGCCTTGTGCTGCAATTGAGGACAAAAGATGGCGAACCGACGAACACCAATGCAGTTTTCTGGAGTAAGATTCTCTTCCACGAATTTGATGCATGCCTCTACAATATCAGTTATAATGAAAAAGTCAGCTGCTATAAAAAGCTGTTGTACATTGTCCTCTGTCACAGTGACAGAACCAGTGTATGCAAAATCAATGATAACCTCCATCACCTCAGCAGACACGTCAGGAATGGCAAAATGTGTTCTGGTACAGGCTGTGTGTCGGCAGAAAAGTGCCCTGTGAATGAAGAAAAGCATTAAGTAGCTATAATAGCACATCATATGATCAAACTCAAAAACAAATAAGCAAACAAAACAAAACAAGGCTACACCAATGATCATGTGGAAAATGACAGCTTAACCTGGAGGGGTCGTTTGGGTGTCACAAGTGCCTTTGGTACTAGTAAACCCTAAGTTGTAGATCAGTGATTAACTTTATAGTCATATCAGCTGATCTACGGCCACGTGTTCTTGACACTTGAGTATACAGAGGTGCTGAGCTGTCAACTGATCACCACCTGGTGGTGAGTATGATCAGGTTACGTGGGAGGCAGACCTAGGAGGTCCAAACTGGCCTCATTGAACAGTGACCTCCAGCTCGCACTGGAGCTGTTTGCAGCCAGGTGTGAAGCAACCGATATGAGGAGTAGGACCTTTAAATCTGAGGCCATGGTTCTCAGCTGAAAAACGGTGCAGTGCCCACTCCGAGTGGGGGGAAACGTGGTCTGGTGAGTCCAGATTTACCCTGTTCCAGAGTGATGGGCTTATCAAGGTAAGTAGAGAGGCAGATGAAGTGATGCACCCATCATGACCAGTGCCTACTGGACCAGCCTGTGGGGGCAGTGTTGTTATATGGGGTTGCTGCAGTTGGTCAGGTCCAGGTTCAGCAACAGCATGTGCTCAAAGAATGAGGTCAGCTGACTAACTGAATATACTGAATGACCAGGTATTTCCATCAATGGAGTTTTTTTCTTCCCTAATGCCACAGGTTTATTCAAAGATGACAATGCAAGGATTCATCTGGCTCAAATTGGAAAGAGTGGTTCGGGGAGTATGAGACATTGTTTACTCATGGATTGGCCACCACAGAGTCCAGACCTTAAGCCCGCTGAGAATCTTTGGGATGTGCTGGAGAAGGCTTTGCCCAGCGGTCACTCTACATTGGTGAAATATTAATGCAACGCTGGATGGAAATAAATCTTGTGACATTGCGGAAGCTTATTGAAACAAGGAATCAGCGAATGTGTGACCTAATCCAAACTAAGGTGGTCCAACACAATATTAGACAATATTGTCACAATATTGTGACCTGTTTTTGGTGGTGAATTTTGTTTCAGCCAGGCAGTGTATAACATAGTAACATAAGAAAATATGCTGATTGAATGAATGAAAGCAGTAGAGATGCTGATTTATACAGGTCCGGCTAGTATTAATTAACGTGACTGCTGTGTTTCTCAGATAAAGTGGCTGATCCTCAACCTGTCATAATTTTACTGTATAACTGTATTTTGGGCTGAACTCAGTGATGAACTATATCAGTTTACACTGATATTACGTAAGTAACTCACTCGAAGTATATACTGCAGTTACACATGATGATCCTGTGAACATTAAAACTGGCACCCCCAGCGAAGATGACAGTGTCATGTAAAGGCTCCAAGGTATGCCTTGTTACTTTTGGCATTTTTGAATTTGTTCCCACCACAATACCAATAGTCAAGTGTTTTGAGTTGGAATAATCAGATAAAACAATGATTGATTGATTGATTGAATTGATTGTATAAACTGCCAACAGGCATATATAATGATTAGATTAAAGAGATTAGATGTTAATGCTAAAACAACAAGTGATGAGAAGACATCAAAGTGGAATATAGGTAGTTATGACAGTTTTAAGGCCAGGATTAGTAAAATAATAAACCTGCCATTATAAAGATCAAAGCGCAGTGATTATCATTAGTCTGCTTTGATCTAACCGTAACTCTCTGGCTTTAGCGCCAGTTTTACAACATCGACTCATCTTCTGGGTCAGACCGGGATGCGCTGCCTGCTGGTAGGAGAACTCTGTGATGGTTCTTCCTTCTTCTTTTCCTTTCGGCTTTCCCCTTCAGGGGTCGCCACAGTGAATCAATTGCCTCCATCTAACCCTGTCCTTTGCATCCTCTTCTCTCACACCAACTACCATCATGTCCTCCCTCATTACATCCATAAACCTCCTTTTAGGTCTTCCTCTAGGCCTCCTGCCTGGCAGAGCTTGGTTTGTAATACCAATACATTTGTTTTCATGTTTGGTTATATTGTGGAATTATTTACGGGTTCCTGCTAGTGTTAATTATAATTTTATACAGTTGGTTAGTTTATGTAATGTAAGTAGTGCAAAATACAAATACGCCTCGAATAACAACTTGTTTGTCACACTTTACATTTTAAGCATTTTAGTCACATACGAAGGACTCAATCTGGCAAATGATTGCTCTGAGCTTCCTTTCTGTATTTCCGTCAATGTTTGCAGCTTCCGGTCTTCCGGTCCGATCATGACGCAGCACGAGCGGATCCGGAAGTGAAGCGCTAATAATAAACAAACCTGAAAGCTGTGTGGTTTAGGAGAAGATGGTGTACGTGTCCAACGGTAAGTGGTTTCTCCTCCGTCTTTAACATAATTAAAATTTCTAGAGCGGATATGGCTTTCTTGTTTTAGTTTTCTCTGTCGATCAGTCTTATTTGAAATATGCGACATCACAGGAATATGTAATGGTTACAGGGCGTTCAGTTTAATTTGGCTAGCTAGCATGTCAACTAGCTTAGCTCTAGGTAAGTCAGATCAATCAACTTATGGGTTGAGTTTTCTTTTAGAAGTTAAAATGTTCAAGTTTCGGGTCTTTCTTTTTATCTTTCATGTTGTTCACATTTTTGTTGGGGTTCCCTCTTTGTTCAAAGACGTGTACAGTACATAGCTTCTGTAGTGTCTAACATATTGTGAGTATTTGCGATCTCCCCAGTAACGCACTAATATCGCCAACGATCTCACCCCAAACCTGTTCCCCATTTGTCTCATCCAGGCCAGGTCCTGGACAGCAGAAGCCAGTCGCCATGGCGACTGTCCTTTCTGGTGGACTTCTTCTGGAGACTAGTCGAAGTCGTCGGCCTGTTGTAAGTCAATTAATCGCAGTTGTGTTGAATCAAGGAAAGCAAAGGTCCACATTATTAACTAGAATGGATATGTAATAAAAAAATGACATATATACTTGATTGTTACTTGTTTTTTAACATAAGGATTCTGTTATTTTCTTTTGTTTTTTACTGGGTCCAAAATGCTGCTGTAACTCCTTTTATTATTTGGACTGAGACGAGCCAAAACCCGGGATCTTTATTGTTAAATATCCAAGCCTGATGATCATAAATCCAAAGGAAATCACTGTAATAGACATTCTCATCATCATTCTCGTCTTCTCTTCTTTTGAGATGAATGCTGACCGCAGCATCCCGTGATCACAATGACACAGTTCATATGCCGATGTTTAGCAAATAAAATAATTTCCCAGCTTAATGTATGATGTAAACATGCTCTTAGGCAGAAGGAAATGTAAAAATCTTTTGAAGGTATTAATAAAAACACAGTTTTAACACCATCATTACCATTTGGTTTAACTTTTTGTTTTCTAACAGCTTTAGGACAATGGTTCATCCCCACATGACAAAGGATGGTCACAGTGGTTCTTCAAGCTTCTATGATGGCAGAGGGTAAGACTCAGTGCCAGTCATTTTTCTACTGGCATAGACATTGAGGACATGTCTGACATGTGTCTCTGTCCATAATATTTAAAGTGACTGAATCTGACACTGCAGGTATTTTCTGTTTGTGTAGTTGGGGTTGCATGCACCACAGGTGGTTCAAGCTAAAGATTTTATTTGGAAAAGGGTATCCCGTTTCCTAAAAAGCTAGCTTGAGCTGTAGTTAGAATACTTGTTACACTCTAACAGTCATGAGTCATTTTCCCCAGAGATAAGGGAATTTCAGTATGGGAGAGATTTTTAATGTTGTCTATTCTTCACACTTGTATTATCTGATGAAGCCAGAAAATATTAAGTTAATAATTTTTCCCACACATTTCATACCATTGTTCCCTCTACACTTTCAGTCCTCCAGGTCCTCCTGGTGGCAGAAGACGGATGGGAAGAATATCCCATGGAGGGGGTCCTAGTGCTCCACCAATGGGTGGAGGAGGATGAGGAAGGTGAGCAAAAGTTTTTTTTTTCTCTGACATCAATCAACAAATAAACATCATAATCTCAAAGTTTTAGTAGTGTAAACTTCTTTTTTAATTATCCTAAAACTATCTGGACACGTGAGGACATTTCGTCTCTCTTGTGAAGCTGTCAATTGATTTGTTCTCTGCAGGTAAACGCCTACACCAGCTGTGTAGGCATGGGACTTGGCACCGTGTCCATTTTCTGAGAATGATGGTGAAATCACAGTGTTGAGGCCCCCTGTTCATCAGCTGCCACTGCCATGAGCAGTTTTTGATGCCTTTCTGGGAATTCCTATTTGTAGGGGCCAGAATGGCTGATATAGCAGCTACCCATTCCACTTCCTCCCCTTGTACTGCCCCGCACTTTCTCGTTAGACCTGTCTCCAAGAGATGTTGATAATTAAGGATGTAAAGAGATGATCACCACCTCGCCCCTGTTATGATTTGTACAAAAAATCACGAGTTTCTTCTGTGTCTCGTCCGTCTGTTTAAATAACAGCTTTCACATTAACATGTATTGTTACACCTTGTGACTGCACAAATTATGTCCACATAAAGATGAGTAATATCGTCAAAAAATAAATGGCAGACTTTGGATTATTTTTTTCCCCCACTGTTGATAATGTCAGAAACTATAAAAAGCAGTTTTATAAGAGGTGATTGTTTTTGTCTGAGATATACTGTAATAATATAATGGCAGGTGAAAATATTCTTTTAGCAGTTGATTCATACACGTTAGACTAGGAAAAAGCATTGGAAAAAATGATTTGTGAAGAATGACTTCGGTTGAATGTTATGTCAAAATGCAATATCACAATTCCTAGTTTGTTGGCTTTTTGTTCAAATAAAACACATTTATTGTGTTTCCCACTGTCGAAGGATTTATTTATACAGACCCCAACTGACATAAAAATGATAAGCCACATTACTTACACAATATTAACAAGCAAACCACCTGCTCTAGAACTGATAACAAATTGAGATTATGTTCTACATAGTCTTAACAGTAAAAAATACTGCTGTACTCTCCCATCATGCACAGAGACAACACTGGTTTGTCTGAAAGATGAATTTTGTATTTAATCAAAAGAGTTTTACCATGTGCCAAAACTTCCAACTCTTCTCTGATTCCAGCTGAAAGGCAAGTGACCTACTGGTGACACTACCTGAATGCATCCTCTGTTACCAAACGTGGAATACTGAGCACTGTTGCTTTGCAATACAATACTCACACTACACTTTCTGCAGACATTTAATCCCAGTAGGATGTTCATTTTCACCAGACAAAGGCAGCTCTCTCACGCAGCATTCGGACTCCAAATCGCTGCCATTCCCTCTGGTGGATCCACATTTCCTGCGTGGTGTCTAGACATGCTAGCACTGCTCCCCCCTTCCATGATATCAGCCGAGGGTCCATATCCTAAAGCACAAGCAGTACATCAGAGGAATTACATGTCTATAAAATGCACTGTGTGTAGCACTCATCTTACTCACATAAAAGATTACATAACTGGTAAAAGTAAAACCAGTCAAAGTATTTTTGTGTGTTGAATTTGGTAAGTCTTGGGTACTATATATTGTTTTTGAGGTATTTAGCTGGGGATAAGATGACCAACTGACGGTCACTTTCAAAATGACCCTTCCATAGAATTAAAAAAATAATAATTTGCAGAAGGCTTATCCTGGTTTCTTAATTTATATGTGGAAAGCTACAGTATGTGAAGCAATAATGTTTTGATTCCAAGTCTGATCAAAGCAAAATGACAACCGTGTCTGAAAACGATCATGAAAACCACAACTTAGTATAAAATTCAAATGATCAAAAGGAACAATCTCAGAATTTGGTTGAGGTGAGTGGAGGTTGGTGATTCTAGAATGTGGTGTTAGCTAGATAAGATTCAAATGAAAACTTACTAGATACAGACATATATCCAAAGGAACCATCACCTTATCCTGGTGGAGAGGTTTGTGTGCCCTAAGGATCCTGGGAGCTATGTTGTCGGGAGTCTTGTACTCCTGGTAGGGTCACCCGAGGCAAACAGGTTTCAGGTGAAGGGCCAGACAAAGAATGGTTCAGAAGATCCCATGAAAGTACGAGAAGGGAAACAAGTGACCCTGCCCGGAAGAAGCCCGGGGCCCATGACTAGAGCCAGGCCTGGACGGAGGGCCCATCAGCGAGCGCCTGGTGGCCATGTCTGCCACGGGGCCCGGCCGGGCTCAGGCTGAAAAGGCAACGTGGACTCTTCCCACCCCTGTGGACCCACCACCCGCAGGACAGACCAATGGGATCGGGTGCGCTGCCATATGGGTGGCAGTGATGACAGGGGTCATGACGGACCAGACCCGGGCAGCAGAAGGGGGCTTTGGGGTCGTGGAATGTCACCTCTCTGGCAGGGAAGGAGCCGTAGCTTGTGTTGGAGCTGGAGCGTTACCAGTTGGATCTGGTGGGGCTTACCTCCACGCATAGCCTTGGTTCTGGATCCAAACTCCTGGATAGGGGTTGGACCTTGTTTTACTCTGGAGTTAGGTCAGGAGTGAGGCAAAGGGCGGGTGTGGGGATACTCACAAGCCCCCAGCTGAGCGCCGCTGTGTTGGAGTTGAACCCAGTGGTTGAGATAGTTGCTTCCCTACGCCTTAAGGTTGTGGGAGGGAAAATTCTGACTGTCATTTGTGCGTACGCATCAAATATCAGCTCAGAGTACTCGGCCTTCTTGGGGTCCCTAAATGGGGTCCTTGATGGGATCCCTGCAGGGGACTCCATTGTTCTCCTGTGGGACTTCAATGCACACGTTGGCAATGATTGAGACACTTGGAGGGGCGTGATTGGGAGGAATGGCCTCCCTAATCTAAACCCAAGCGGTGTTATGTTGTTGGACTTCTGTGCTAGTCACGGATTGTCCATAACTAGCACCATGTTTGAACACAAGAATGCTCATAAGTGTACCTGGTACCAGAGCACACTGGGTCAAGGTCAATGATCGATCTTGTGATGGTATCATTTGACCTTCGACCTTGTGTTTTGGACACTCGGGTGAAGAGAGGGGCAGAGCTGCCAACTGATCACCACCAGGTGGTGGTCCGTTGGCGGAGGAAAGCTTTGGATAGACCTGGTAAGCCCAAACGAGTAGTGCGGGTGAACTGGGAACATCTGGAGGAGGACTCTATCCGTGAGGCCTTCAATTCACACCTCCGAAGAAGCTTCTCATGCATCCCTGTGGAGGCTGGGGGCATTGAACCTGAATGGTCGATGTTCAAAGCTTCCATTGCTGAAGCTGCAGCTGAGAGCTGTGGTCTCAAGGTCTTGGGTGCCTCAAGGGGCGGTAACCCTCGAACACCGTGGTGGACCCAGTTGGTCAGAGAAGCCGTCCGACTGAAGAGGGAGGCCTTCAGGGGCATGTTGTCCCTGGGGACTCCTGAAGCAGTTGCAGGGTACCGACATGCTAAAAGGACTGCAGCCTCGGTTGTGATGGAGGCAAAACAGAGGGTGTGGGAGGAGTTCAGAGAGGCCATGGAGAAGGACTATCAGACGGCACCAAAGTTGTTCTGGAGGACTGTCTGACACCTCAGGAGGGGGAAATGGGGGACCATCCAGGCTGTATACAGCAAGATTGGGACACTGTTGACCTCGACTGAGGACTTTGTCGGTCGGTGGATGGAACACTTCGAGGAACTCCTGAATCCAACTACTCCAACTGACCCGTCCTCTGTTGCAGAGGCAGAGTTGGAGGATGATGGGGGATTCGAGTCAATCTCTTGGGGCGAAGTCACCGAGGTAGTTAAACAACTTCACGGTGACAAAGCCCCGGGTGTTGATGAGATTCGCCTGGAAATGCTAAAAGCTCTGGGTGTTGAGGGGCTGTCATGGACGACACGCCTCTTTAACATTGCGTGGAAGTCTGGGACAGTGTTGAAAGAGTGGAAGACTGGGGTGGTGGTTCTTCTTTTTAAAAAGGGGGACCAGAGGGTGCGTGCCAACTACAGGGGCATCGCACTCCTCAGCTTCCCTGGGAAAGTTTACTCCAAGGTGCTGGAAAGGAGGTTCCAGCCGATTCTTGAACCTCAGATTGAGGAGGAACAATGTGGGTTCCATCCTGGTCGTGGAACAACGGACCAGCTTTTTACTCTCGCAGGGATCCTAGAGGGGGCTTGGGAGTATGCCCATTCAGTCTACATGTGTTTTGTAGACTTGGAGAAGGTGTATGATCGAGTCCCCAGGGATATACTGTGGGAGGTACTGCGGGAGTATGGGGTGAGGGGGCCTCTCCTCAGGGCTATCCAATCCCTGTACGCCCAAAGCGAGAGCTGCGCTCAGGTTATCAGCAGTAAGTCTGACTTGTTTCGAGTAGCTGTTGGCCTTTGCCAGGGCTGTGCTTTATCACCAATTCTGTTAGTGATTTTCATGGACAGGATATCGAGGCATAGTCGTGGTGAGGAGGGGTTACAGTTTGGTGGCCTGAGGATTGTATCGCTGCTTTTTGCAGATGATGTGGTCCTGTTTGAGTCATCGGCCTGTGAACTGCAGCGCTCACTGGTCCGGTTTGCAGCCGAGTGTGAAGCGGCGGGGATGAGGATTAGCACTTCCAAATCTGAGGCCATGGTCCTCAGCAGGAAACCGGTGGACTGCCTTCTCCGACTGGGGGATGAGGTCCTTCCACAAGTGAAGGAGTTTAAGTACCTTGAGGATCTGTTCACGAGGGAACAATGGAGCATGAGATTGGACGGAGAATTGGGGCAGCAGGAGCGGTATTGCAGTCGCTTTACCGCACTGTTGTCACAAAGAGGGAGCCAAGCCGAGAAGCGAAGCTCTCCATCTACCATTCGATCTTTGATCTCACCTATGGTCATGAGCGATGGGCCATGACCGAAAGAACAAGATCGTGGATACAAGTGGCTGAAATGGGCTTTCTCAGGCGGATAGCTGGTGTCTCCCTTAGAGATAAGGTGAGAAACATTGCTGTTCCCGAGGGGCTCAGAGTAGAGCCGCTGCTCTTTCGCGTGGAAAGGAGTCAGTGGAGGTGGTTTGGGCATCTGGTGCGGATGCCTCCGGGGCGCCTCCCTAGGGAGGTGTTTCTGGCACGTCCAGCTGGGAGTAGACCTCGGGGCAGACCCAGGACCAGGTGGAGGGATTATATCTCAACACTGGCCTGGGAATGCCTTGGGATCCCCCAGTCAGAGCTGGTGGATGTGGCCGGGGAAAGGGAAGTCTGGGGCTCCCTGTTGAAGCTGCTGCCCTCACGACACGACTACGGATAAGCGGTGAAGATGGATGGATGGAGATACAGACATACTGCTGACCATCCCCTGGTCAATTAATGTCAGATGAAGATGTAAAACCAGGCCTCTAACCTACTGCTTTTATCTGTGTAATATTCTGTGACAATATAAAACATATCCCATATTACCTTTGGTCTCGTGATGACTTCTACATTGTCTACTAGCCGTCTGAATGAGGGTGGCATCTTGTTGATGATGCGGTGAAGCAGGAAATCCTGAGCACCGTGAAACATGAGACCTCCTCCCACCACCAGGATGGAGCTGTACATCTTGCGTTTGGTTTCATCTGATGCTGGCAAAAAAAAGGAAAATTAAAATAGGACAGTTTTTAAATTTCCTTAATCACCCAATCCCACCTTAATTTATAATTTAAAGCACTTGATAAACTTCATCTCTCCCTACAGCACACTGCCTACTTGGTCATTTCCTCCCATCACCCTCTGTTCTTGCTTACCACAACAGTCGATGCTATGCAGGATGGCCTTGTCCAGGCCTAGTGCTTTGCTCTCAAACTGACTCATGATTGCAGTCTTCCTTGAGAGGTGGGCAGACACAGGTTCCTCAACTTCTCCCGCTCCCATTTGGCACTCTCCCTGGGCAGGTCCCAGCTCCAACTCCCCCTTCATTGCTCCTCCTAAGCCTCTGTGCAGGTCAGAAAGCTCCCCGACCCCTCCCTGCCCACTCATGTCACCATCCAAGCTTCCACATGGTCTGGAAATAGCCTTTCGGTCTGCAGCTGATTTAGAGGACTGATAAAAATAATATCAGACAAATCAGAATTGGCTGCTGCAGAGGTGACATATACTGAGCATCTACTACCTGGTCCTGTTTGCTCTGTGTGGCCAGCAAATAGTGTTCATCATGAGGATCTTCTGAGTCGCCTTGGGAACGGTACTGAAGTGATGTCATCTTCTGGCCTACAATGCCAAATGTGGTCGGGTAGAAAAGACCCATGGGTGCCTAACATAAGTACACAGATCTGAGCATCAAGAAAGGTAACACAAATAGAGCCATGGATAAAAAGCAATTCTAAAACAAAACCAGAGGACTACGTACTGTAAAAGCATCAGCAGCAATCTTAAAAAGAATCATTCATATTACTATTTAAACTAAGTACCTTCAATTTCTCATCACCGAGTCGAACTTGATAGAGAAGAGCTGGGGCTTCCGGGAATCGCGTCTGGAATTCATGATCTTGTAGTCCTGATATATCCTGTTAACAGTAAGTGAAGGAAGGATTCTGAAGAGCATCTGAAGAGAAACACGTACAAACTCTTTACTGAAAACTACCCGACGCACTTGGTCAAGATGACAGAAGGTCTCTTTCAGGTGTTGGAGCAGCTGACAGTCCAGTCTGCTGGACAGCTGACAGTCTCTGTAGGGAAAGCCTGCTCTCTGCAGGAGCCAGAAGAACGTACGGGTAACATCTGAGCCGCCGTATCCCAAACACAGCCTAGAAGTCAGACGGACAGAACATATGGAATAATACTCACAATTTCTTAACCATACATTCACGATTGTCATTGTACTGTTTTTTTCAATTATAGGCTGGAAGAATAAATTACTGTAGTTGTTAAAAATTAAAATGGATCTTAGACTCACCTTGCGTTCCGGTGGGAGACTCCATCCTCTACACAGCAAAGACTGGTCTTTTGGTCTCCAACATCCACGACACAAGCACTGCTCAACCCACTGCCAAATGTAGCACACACTGACTCCTGGTGCACAATGATCGCTATTATGAAGCGCGCGCACGCACACGCACACACACACACACACAAACATGTTAAAGAGGGTCAAGTGAGCACAACAGTGAGAGACCTGATGGTTTGTTAACCTATAATGCTATACCTGAAAAGCCCATATTAACCAGCAGCATGTTGACAATCTCTTTGATGTGCTGCCGGTTGTTGATGTCAGGAACCAAAAGGATGCATCTGTAATACTGGAATCAAGTCACAAACACAAAGTGTAACATGAGAAGCCTGCAGATCTGTGGCGTACAACGTTCATGTTTTTAGCCAACTCTCTTTATAACTTCTTTTTATGCTTTTCAGGAGCGTTAAAACTGCCTGAGCCAAACAATTTTCTTCATATCCAAAATGCTTCTATATTTAAAATGTTTCCAGGTAAGGCAACATTTGCAGACATTAATCTCAAGGTTTTCCTTGCTTAGTCAATAATATTTTCATATTCCTATTAATTTATCTGATTAATTGAAAAAAAAAAACTTTCATGCACATTGTTAAGTAATAAATATTATCACAAGCTTCTTTTTTTTTCTTACTTTGCACCTAAATGTAAACTTTTTCTTACCTTCAAGTCTTTGAGGGGGATATCCAGTTGCTTTTGAATGACATTACCCCAGATTGTCTCTAGGTCAGTGAGGACGGCGGTCAGTGAACCTCCAGGACCAGCGTGTACGTTGAGTTGACCTCTGACCATGGGCCAGTGAATGTTGTAACAGTCGGATGGATTGACATAAAGAGCCTGCAAAAATCAGATTAAAATTTTTAAACCTAACACAAGTTTAGGTCATGCAAAATAGTTTTAGATGCTGAAGTTATCAACAACCTCATCTCCAACCAGATGAAGAGGATGGTGGGCTGTGTTGGTCCACTTCACTCTGGAGCTGCTGTCTAGCACGGCTGGACGGATCTGACAGTTATAGGCTCTGGCCTTAACACACAGACACACACAGACACACAGACACACACACACAGACACACACACACGTAAAGAAAACAGGTCATTTCCTACATTCTGTACGTGAAACTGGACTCCATTAGTCCTTTAATAAGTACCGCCATTTTTGACTACTGTCCTGTCCTGCAATTTCGCTTTCTGCCACAACCCCCAGCACCGTTCATGTGCAATATCACAGCATCACTCACATGCTTCCTCTACCTACACTGTCCCTACAGTACACACTGTCCCGTTTATCATACAGCGCAAGAACACACCACAGCCATACTTGTCTCTGAGCATCTCAGCCAATCAGCCATTCTTATTTATTGTACAGTAACATGATATTATGTGCTTTTAAGGGGTCTCTAGTGATTATAAGACTCCAATATTTGTGATGGATAGATGTTAAGTCGAGTGAAATTACATAAACTTGATTTTTATTTTTCCATGTATTTTCTTTGAAAACCAACCTCGAAATGACCCTTATCTGAATTTTATTTTATTATGTTGTGTTTATGTCCTGGTAGTGTTTCTGGTAAGTCTCAGAGAATAGTCCTTTCAAATTTATAGTGGTAATGGCATTTGAATGACCCCAAATGGCAAATATGGATTTATATTTAACAAATAACAACCTACGAAAAATTCAGCTTTCGAACAACCACTCCGAACAAATAGTGTTTGTATGTTGAGGACTATCTATATATGACATTTAATTCCTGTTAACTAGTCAGAGTCTAATCTAACAGTATCATGTCATTACTGCTGCTGAGATAACATGTTCAACAATTCTCTGGCTTCCTGTTTCTGTTTCATAACACACACCTGTTCAGCAGTCACTGGCGTCCTCCGCACACCATTTGACATTTTTTTAGACCAGATGGCCTGGTCAACCATTTTCAGTCCATTCTGCCTCTGTTCACTGCTCTCTGGTTTCTGTTGGACACAAAAAACAATGCTGTGTTAAAGATACAAAATGACACAGATACAGAATGAATGAAAGGAAAATGCAGGCAAAAACTAAAGTCTGGATTAAAAGTATAACCAGTCATTTGCAACACACATTTAGACCCTCTCTCAACAGCCAGGCATCTTCATATCTGGGTTGTCCACTCTGCTTGTGTCTCCTCGCTATCACGTGTGGGATTGTCACTGGAAGAGTGTCTGTTGCTCTACCGATGTGTAACGTCCTCGAACCAGGGTGGATGACAATGACAAAATTGCTCTGTATTTGCTGTAAGAGAGGAACACACAAAGAAGAAAAGAAGGATGATCAACAAAGGAACAAAGTGACAGTCAGACATTGGACGGGGTTGAACTTGGATTTCTGTGCTGGCCGCATATCAACTTCATCTGAAGGCAAACAGACTTCTACAGTTCATTTTTATCAGTTCCAGGTGCTTTTGTGAATGAATTTTTCATAGTAAACTCCAGGGGCTTCCACAAGTCCTTTACGAATCACAGAATGTATGAATACTGTATACTGCTCATGAGTCTCACAATTAACCAACATTTAAACAATTCAAAGATTTCTAAGGTTTGTTCAGGGTTTACTGTTCAGACAATAATAATCTTGTGTTAAATCAAACACAAATAACACTTCGATTATATTCGCTTCTTCACTTGTTATGACAGTACAGACAGTTGGTTTTCTTCCAGTTGTCACCTAGATAGAGGAGCTGGAGGGAAGGTTCGCCTGATGTTTCTGTCGAGTAACGTTACAATGACAGAAAAAACAAGCAATGGGTTAACCAATCCTAAAAATAATCTAGCAGATTAACTAGAGTCTCACCTCCTGCAGGGGGTCCGGGATGGCCGGTGGGGCGATCGGTCGCTTCACTCCACGCTGCTGCTCCTTGTCTTTCTCCTTGTCCCGTTCCTTGTCTTTCTCCTTCCCGTTGTCTTGGTCTTTATCAGCCTGAGTCATCGTCACTAGTTTAGCTGGTTAATACCGAAACATTGACTAAAGACCTTCCTAATGGCGTAAAATGTGGCTTTAATGCACCCTCAAGAAAGATGTGCAGCGTTCGGTCCAGCATTACTTCCGTGTTTGGTCATGTGGTACAAAATGGCGATTTCTATTTGTCTAAATGATGGTGGCGTTTTACAATGTAGCCGCAAGAGGGCACAAGCCAGTCTCTTATTGTGCCGGTCTCAAGCCCGGATAAATACAGAGGGTTGTGTCAGAAAGGGCATCCGACGTAAAACTTTTGCCAAATCAAACATGCAAATCAAATATATGACTTCCATATCG